>NC_056049.1:4130105-4431744 GCF_004379255.2 Salvia splendens
TAGGAGGGTGTTTGTCTTCCGGCGGGAAACCGCCGCCGCAGCGGCCGCTGGCGCCGCAGGCGTCCGTCCGTAGGCTTCCGATACCAGATACCACCGACGGCGGCTCGGAAAACGCTAAGATGAAGAGTCTGTTCAAGTCCAAGCCAAGGACTCCGGTCGATTTGGTGCGGCAGACTCGCGATCTACTCATCTTCGCCGATCTCGGCGCTCCTGATACTAAGGAGAGCAAGCGAGACGAGAAGGTTCTCCTGTTTAACTTCCTTGCGTTTAGCTTTGGTTGATCTGGTGATGCTTGTAGTTTGACATTATTGTCGAATTTCGTTAGAAGGCAAATTGTTTCTGTTATTAGTTAGTGAATTGCGGTATTAGTCGGCTTGGCTAGCTACTGTTTCACTTGTTAATTGTGTGCTTACTTAGGTCATGGATGTCTATGTTTTTGTGAGTGAGGATCTAAATGAATTTACGCAAAGCTTTGTGTTGATGGTATAGTTGATGGCTTCTGGTGTTTGAAATGTCTGTTTTGTATTGTTGTATGGTAGCAAGTGGAGTGTCGGTCGCTTAGACGATTTTACGATCCTTATTTGATTCTAATGGTATGTCTTTTGCTGATTGTACTGTGTAGATGGTGGAATTGAGCAAACTAATGAGAGAATTGAAGCAAGTTCTTTATGGGGACAGTGAATCTGAGCCAGTGGCAGAAGCCTGTGCCCAGTTGACTCAGGAGTTTTTCAGAGAGGACACTCTTCGCATCCTAATTACTTGTCTTCCGAAGTTGAATTTAGAGGTACGTGTAGTGTTGATCCCTAATTTGGTTACTAGAAATTATCAGAGTTCTGTCTTGTGCATTTAGCTTTATGGTTGTATTGAATGGATCGCGTTAGGAGCACTGTGTAAGAAGAGTGCTCTAGCTCCGGGTGTAGTAATCTCTAAATCTGTAATTGTTGAATTTAATTCTATACCATGAGAAGTGAAGGGATTGTTCCATTGACTGAAGAGACAATTTTGCAGACCCGCAAAGATGCTACTCAGGTTGTTGCAAATCTGCAAAGGCAACAGGTTCAGTCAAAGTTGATTGCGTGTGATTACTTGGAAAAGAACATAGATCTCATGGATGTCTTAATAGCAGGGTATGTCACGATAAAGAATTTGCATTAGATTCTGGATTGTTCAATGGAATAACTTATATTTCCAGGCTTTCATTGAATTGGGATTTCATTCTTGTTTGCAATTTATTGACCTCAATTTGGTTTGCTTTTTGCATCTAGGTATGAGAACACTGAGCTGGCTTTACACTATGGTGCAATGTTGAGGGAATGCATACGCCATCAAATTGTTGCAAAGTGAGTAACACACTCAATTTTCACGTTTTTTTGATATTTTGTTTAGGGATCATTCTAGCATGTATACAGTCGCTGACTACATTGCTTGCCTTTTTTTGCTTTCTTTATTGCATTAGCTTACTTCAGTGTCTAAGTGTTGCAGATTAAAAACCAACATTTTGTTAATGTTAGGATCTGCTTTGTCATATAGGTATGTTTTGGAATCGGAGCATATGAGGAAATTTTTCGATTTTATCCAACTTCCAAATTTCGACATTGCCTCAGATGCTGCTGCTACTTTCAAGGTTGGGTATTCCATCTGAAGTAGTAATTATCCTTCTTTTTTTGATAATTTGGTTTATCTTTCACTTTGCTGCATTGTAGTATATTCGAAGTAGTTGACAAGTTGCTGACTTTTACATTTAAACTAATAGTTAGAAGGTTCATATGCAGTTAGTGTTAAGTATACAGTTCCCTCATTTGGCACTGTACTAAAAATGTGGTTGCTTGCTGAAAAAATCTTTAATAGAATACCTTATTCCTTAAATAGATAACTTCAGGTTTACTATGATTTGAGTAAGTGCTAGGGATGGTAATGGGAAAAGTGAACTTACGATGTATTGTCGATGAGATGCGCGACTTGGTTGTTAAGCTGGGTAGCATTATCTTTTATGACCCTATATTTTTCTTCATGTGCTCTTACATGAATGGTTTACTACATGTGCAACACCTAGATGATATATGAAGTCCACAGTGTGCCAATTTTCTTCTAAGACACTAATTATATAAGCTACCAAAACCTAGGTTATTTAAGTTATATATGCTCCTTAAAGATGCTTTTTTTGCTATTTTTGGCATGTGTACTGACATTAAAGTCTATCTAACAGGATTGCCATCTTATTGCAGGAATTATTGACTAGGCACAAGTCAACAGTAGCCGAATTCCTTTCTAAAAACTATGACTGGGTAAGTTTTTACTGCTTTAGTACCTAGAGAAGTTAATGAGCTTCTTTGTACTTCTTATTTCCTGATTTAATATTTATACCGCGGAGCTTTGAATATTGTCTCTACATGCTTTTTTACATTATGCTCATTGGTCAATACAAACAACTCAAAGACCCAGCCATACCTCATAATATTTTGTTGCATGTCCCGCCCTCAAATTTCACAATATGGTCTTTTTGGAGTCCTTCATGAGCTTCGGATCTGATCCTGATTTGCTTTTCACCTTTGTTCATAGTTCTTTGCGGAGTACAACTCGAAGCTGCTAGAATCTACTAACTACATCACTAGGAGGCAGGCTATCAAGGTAATGTGGCACCAGCATCTCCTTTCAGTATTGTTTGACAACATTCACATGATGAACCAGCATATCCTACTGATTAGGAGTTGCTCAATTGTTATCTCTTTTGTATGTCCACATGCACAATTGTTTCTGTATGGTTGACTATGATTCTGATTCTTGATGATGCACCCCTTTCAGCTCTTGGGTGATATCTTGCTGGATCGTTCTAATTCGGCTGTAATGACACGATATGTTAGCTCAAGGGACAACTTGAGGATCCTCATGAATCTTCTCAGGGTATGTTACTTTCTTAGCTTTAGTCAGTCCTTACTCTCCTAAGTTCCCTTCACCATTAAAATGGCTGGCGAAGTGTTGAGAAAAGAAATATATGTAGGTTATAAGTGCATGGAAAATTGTAATTTAATTAATCTCAAGAATTTGAATTGATCTGATGCTATAGACCCCATTCATTCTCAAATATTCTTATCAGACTTCAGGCTGTTTATTCTATTGTAATCGATATCATAAGAGCTTGAAAGAGCTCTACTTGTTTTTTTGTCGGTGTTTAATGACTTGCCATATTCTGAACCCCTTCCCTAACATGTTAAATGAATTAAAATGTAATTCATTCTGAACCCTGCCATTTTGGTGATGCCTTACTTGAAAGAATTCGAGATATTTTGTCATGCATATCGCGTATCATATGCTAGTGCTGAACTGTTGACTTATCCCAGGAGACGAGCAAGAGCATACAGATTGAAGCGTTCCATGTTTTCAAGGTACGGGTATTTGCTTACCGAGCTTGTCACATGCTAGTATATTGGAAATACTTACGTAACTCATACTGTGCTCTGCAATGCAAATATGTGCAGTTATTTGCAGCTAATCAGAACAAACCTCCGGATATTGTTAGTATTCTCATCACCAACCGAAGCAAGCTCCTCCGCCTCTTTGCTGATTTCAAGCCCGACAAAGGTAAAATCGAGGAATGATATATTCACACAGATAATCTTGGAATATTTTTATTTGCATTATCGGGTGTGTTTCTGATTTTCTTTTTCGGTTGCAGAGGATGAGCAGTTCGAGGCCGATAAAGCGCAAGTTGTTAAAGAAATTGCTGCACTCGAGCCTAAAGAGCGGCCATGAATTCAGCTCTTGTGAAGTGTATCAGCTGGTCTTGTACCAGTAAATCTACTTGTGACATTTCATTTCTCTCTTCTATATATATTTGTCAATTAATACAAATCAGATCTTAATGTTGTGAAATACTAAGAAGTCGATCTGCAAAGTGCTTCCTGTGTTGCATCTTTGGAATAATAAATATTTTGTACATGTTGTAATTACATGTGGTATCATTTTTAAACAAGAAATTATTGGAATAATTCTGTTATTCGTTCTTCATCTTTTCGAAGTCTGCAAAAACTGTGAAGCTAGTGACGTTTCTCGTGAGGGTTACTTTTTCGATAAATGGCTGCTTTCTCTGTCGTCGTATATAATTGTGTGGAAGTCACGAGAATTTTAGAAATTGATTCGAATCAATAAATGAATAAAAATAATGCTTAGATTCGAATATAAAACTAGGATATTGGAATATTCGGTATTTCGGTGTACAGACTTTATACGATCATTTGCCAGCTACAAAATCACATGTATTTTATTACTTCAAAATTTTAATTTTATTAATTGAGAATCAAGACCAATCTATTATTTTATCAATTGAGAATCAAGCCAATCACTTACACGTTCCTGTTAATAATTGGTTTGAGGTGAATAATTTCCGTAGGAGAATGGTATCTATATTGAATAAATTATTTAATGGTACATATAAGTCTATAAAATCACATGCAAAAATATTTGGTATTTTTAACGAATTTTAAGTTGTTGTGAAAATATCAAAAGGCCGAGCTTTCAGGGATCCTGGATTTCCTGAGTGACCCTCTTTAGTTCGTTCTGTAATATTCCAGTGGTTGCCGCAAGGAATGACATCATCGCTCCTGCAAAAATATAGCGGCGACCTCGCCTGGCGCCATTCCCGGACCTGATAAGGGATCAGGCCACTCCTGGTGTTCGAACTAGTCAGTCTATTGATTGATCGGACGTAAACGAGCATCCCAAGAGTCATTCTCGTTGCGGGACTTAACCCAACACCTTACGGCACGAGCTGACGACAGCCATGCACCACCTGTGTCTGATGCCGATTGAGTGCTAGGAAGACCGCCCATCAGTGACATATCCGGGTACTCGCCCATCAATGACCTATCCATAAACTTTAAGTTTTGCAGTAAATTTCCACGAAACCAGTTTCTTCATACTTTATACTCTAGAAAATTCGCTACAAGAGATAAATTCATAACTTTTAATAACTTTTCGGACTAAATTCTAAGTTCATGAAAAATATCAAATTAGACCAAAGTTTGTGATCTTATGGACCAATAATACTCTTATTTATAATTTATTCATCATTTTTCGTATAAATTTTTATTTTAAATTGCATTTATATCATATTTAATTCTTTTAATTACATCAAATATGTATAATTAAATACTACTAATATTTTATGTGTTTTTACTACTCCCTTCATCCCACAAGAATATGCATTATTTCCTTTTTAGTTCATTCCACAAGAATATTCAATTTCTAATTTTGAAAAGTTTTTTCTCTCTAATGAGGTGAGACACATTCTCCACTTACAATACTTTAATTACTTTTTCTTTATACATCTCTCTTATTTATCAATTTTTACATTAAAATCCGTGTCGAATTCAAAATGCATATTCTTTTGGGGACGGAGGGAGTATAAGATTTCGAATCCAAGTGATCATATTCATTCATTTAGAGCATCCACATCCGTGCTCTTGCCAACGAGCACAGATGTGGGCCCGGACCCACTTTTACTCCATGCTCTTAGGCAATAGCACAACACCCACATCCATGCTCTTCTGCAAGGACATGCTCAAGGGTCCCACCATTCTATTATTCAATTTAAATAAAAATATTTCCACAATATTAAAATGCATTAAAAATAATCGGAATAATATTACAAATTACAAAAAAATTAAAAATCACATAATTAAAATCCTAAAAATTAAAATTTATTCATTAAAGTTTTAAAAATTAAAAATTACATAATTTAAATCCTAAAAAAATTTACATAATTAAATTCATAAAATAAAAAAAAACACTGCTCGTGGCCGAATTTCGCCCAAATGGATGATGAATATGTGTATTTATAGATGATTTTGGGATTAATTTTTTAAAAAAAAAATTCAAAATTTTTTTTTTAAAAAAATGGTAATAAAATCTGTATATTTTTGGGAATCCAAATATATATATTTTTAAAATTTTTGATATTATTTTCAATTTTGTTTAAAAAAAAGAAAAAAAGAAAATGTCAACAGCCAATAGAAACGTGCCACATCGCCCTGCTCGCTGGCACGAACGTGCTCTTAGCTAAGAGCAGCGCCGTGACAGCGGCAAGAGCGCAGCGGCGGACAGCGGTGACGTGCCGCTGGCATGGACGAACGGACAGCGGTGTGCTCTCCGCTGTGGATGCTCTTAAGTACTAAAGTGAGTAAATTCACTTTGTAGTAAATATTTTAGATAAAAATAATTAATAAAGTTACTAATCTACAAAATCAGAAATATTAAATTTGTTATTTCTGAAATTAAAATTTGTTGTATAGATCTGTCTCTCTGTTTTCGTTTTCCACATAAAAAAAAGAAAAAGAAATTAGCATCAGTCATCGTCTAAGTGGAAATAGAAGAAGCTCCAACCACCAAATCTGCATTTTCCCAATCCTCGAAGAAAAACAAAAATGGCGGAAAAAGGCGCGACTCCTATCATTTTCCCTCGCGCACTCAATTATGTGCACAATGTATCTCTCTCTGAATTTCCATACCTTTGCTGATAGTTTATCGGATTTCAGGTTCGGTTGAGGATTTCTTGGCCCAGGCGGTCGAAGCTGCCAAGAAAGCTGGAGAGGTGAGTTTCTGTACCTAATTCTTATGAATTTGATTCTCAATCATCTAATTACTCATGAATTTGATTCTCAATCATCTAATTATTTATGAATTCAACTGGATTGTAGATAATTCGTCGTGGCTTCTATGAGACCAAGCTTGTCGAGCACAAAGGCCTGGTAAAATATTCGTTTCTTTAATGATTTAACTCATTTTGGGAAGTTTGTGAAGTTGTTTCTTTGATTTTGTGGAGAAAATTGATGAATCTTGAATAATCTGTTATCTTGCAATCACTTCTTTGAATTGGGAATGCATCATCTGCTTCATGAAAAGCTATAATTTTAGAATGGGGACTTTTATTTAGAAGAAGATATGTTTGGTTTGCATGCTACAAATGTGGATGGAAATACAAGGAGCTTGGGTTCTATTGTTAGCTTCTAAGGTTTCCTATATTCAGGTTTCTGTCAGTCATCCATTTCTTTCTATGTATGTAGGTGGATTTGGTCACAGAGACTGACAAGGCATGCGAAGAACTCATATTCAGTTCGCTAAAACAGCAATATCCTGACCATAAGGTGAACCGAACTGTTTTTTGGTTTTGCTTCCTGTGTTGGAATGGTATTGAATCTTCTTCACTGCATGATTTGTTACTCTTGACATTATTGTTGTTCATCTTTAGTTCATTGGGGAAGAAACAACTGCTGCCTGTGGTGTGACTGAATTGACGGATGAACCAACTTGGATCGTTGATCCTCTAGATGGAACGACTAACTTTGTCCATGGGCAAGTGCCATATCTATTTAATCTGTTTTGAGGACAGTTTCTCATATTCCTGGTTATAGTAGTTAAATGAGGTTGATAGTTGATTGCAGGTTCCCATTTGTATGTGTATCTATTGGACTCACAATCGGACGAATTCCTAAAGTGGGTGTCGTCTACAACCCGATAATGGATGAGGTAAATTTTACAGCTGCTAAGCACTAGTAGTAGAGGTTAACTTCTGTTAATGATCATATTTTATATCTTGACTTGTTGTTAGGAATTGATAATCTGAGAAGTTCTTATACACTTCCAATTATAGCTATTCTCGTCATGCTCAAAGTATTGCATCCCTACTCTTTGTAGTGTTCGTGTCATTACCCGTTCTAATCATTCTAGCCACTACCACCTGTTGTTATAAGAATATATATGGCATGCATTGCTGTTTCAACAGAAATTTTATTTACTGTGCTTTACGTTCTGATGTCAGCTTTTTACTGCAATTCATGGAAAAGGTGCTTTCCTCAACGGAAAATCTATTAAAGGTAAATCAATTCTCCTTGTAGATACTTTTTAAGAACATTAATTTCAATGTGATCACTGATATTGTATTTTGAAAATTCAGCATCTTCACAAACTGAGCTCGTTAAGTCTCTACTTGCAACAGAGGTACTTAGCTATACATATTGCAGAATAGTGACTGTTTGACAGACTGAAATACGGCGTGTATTCAATTAATTAGTGAAGAGATTATGAATCACTCGGAAGCTGGTCCATCCTCATTCTTCTTTACTTGTTGGATTCTTCACTTATTAGCTTCATCGAATATTTGTTTAGGTAATTCTGCTTGTTAGAACCTCATCAAATTTGTCTATATTATAATGGCAGGCGGGTACCAAGCGTGACAAGGCCACCTTGGATGCATCCACAAATAGGATCAATAGCTTACTCTTCAAGGTATGCTCACTATTGGCAGTCTTGTGAGTGTTGATGATGATTTTTAGTAATTGTTTCTGTGATTCTGATAGATGGCTTAAACGCATGACTTGGGTTTTCTCTTAATCAGGTTCGGTCACTTCGGATGAGTGGCTCTTGTGCCTTAAATCTCTGTGGAATTGCATGTGGAAGGCTTGATCTGTTCTATGAAGTAGGTTTTGGTGGGCCCTGGTAAGATTTTACGTTTTCTATATAAAAATTAGACCTCATATGTTACTAGTATTTTTCCAAGGAACTACTAAACGTCGGTTATATCTTTTCAGGGATGTAGCAGCTGGAGCTGTAATTCTAACTGAAGCCGGAGGGCATGTATTTGATCCGTAAGTGACGAGCCTTCAAACTCCTTCAAATCAATAGTGAATTGTTTACGCCATCCAACAGAACTATACATGTTTTTTAAGTTTCCATCTAGAGCCACCACCAGCAAAATATGCAAGGAATATTCTCACATATTTTGCCGGAAGTAGCACTAGATAGCAGCCAACAAGAACCGGAAAGTTCATACGACAACACAAAAAATTAAGAGTATAATTTGGATGCATAATAGCAATTTACCCAAAAAAAAAAACAACTTTTAGGTTGTGAAAAATAGGTTATGAAGTTTCTCTTATCACCAAATAATCATATGCTTTCATTCTTCAACAGTTCCGGCAAGGAATTCGACATCACTGCTCAACGTGTAGCAGCTTCAAATGGTTTTCTAAAGGATGCATTTGTTGATGCTCTGAAACAATCAGAATAGAGATGGCCAGTTGAGTTTCTTGTCACACCACACCTCTGTAGCACCACATATCATTTACTTTCTTGCTTATTCTTCTTATTGGATGAGGCTTAAACCCATACTATTATTTTTACATTTTATACAAAACATATATAATTTCTATTATGGAAGAATTCCTTCTTGTGAAAATTGAGAAAGTGGGGAAGAGAATATAATCATGTATTAGTACCAAATGACCAAATAAATAATGAACATATATAACTATCCAACATAAATCTAAATAAAAAACTAAAGACAGAGTAGAAAATCATGGAAACATCAAAAGCTGGCTACCAAAAACCAACAACAGCAAAACAGAACAAACATTAACCTATCCTTCATACTCTATCTTGATCACCTGCACCATATCCATTATAGCCATTGTTTCCATTGGACATCTTGTCGGGGCGGCTCGACTTCTTCCTCTTTAAGACGACATACCATGTGTAGATCTCGAGAATGGCAGCGAGAGCAGCCAGACCGATCAGGACCCCAACGTAGGATCTCCTCCATTTCTGATCAGGGTGTAGGATGTCGAAGCCCTTGAAAATGTTGACAATGCTGAGGACTATAACAGAGTATCCACTGAAGTGGTGGTAGATGTTCCAATAGAGTCTCCATTTGTGCTCCTTCTTGGGCCTCAGAAACAGAGCAGAGACTTGAAGAGTCGCGAGGCAGAAGATAACAATGCCGATGATCCTGTGGGCCGTGTATGTGATCCCGGCAGACTGGCTACCTAGCTGGAGGCCGGTGGCCCAGCCTGCAACTCCAGTGATGTAGGCCGAGCTCTGGAAAAGGGCGTGTAGGTAAAACCACGCTGGATCGGCTGCCGGGAATACTTTCAGGTACCTTGCTGTAATAGCCCCGATTGGCAGTAGTATTCCCCAACTCACTGAATTCAGCACTCCGTGAATCTGCATCGTTTCAAATTTAAGTTCAAGATACATAAAGGAGATGGTTCATTTAAGAACTCTTCTTAAAATGACAACGTTGTACCATTCAGTTCGTAAATACATCAATATCAGTTCCTGGTAAATCAGTACTTGAATAAAAAAAAACTCACATTCTTCTTTTTAGTCCTCGAGTCGACTGTTCCGGATGTCGTCCCTCCCGTCTGTCCGGATAAAAGATTCAAGTCCCCGGTTGACTGAACATTGGCGCCAGTGGTGGGATGCCTCGCTGGAGAATCCCCGGAGAGGGGGCCTTCCTGCCACACTTGATTCACCGTGGATGTCGCGTTATCGAGTTTGAGCGTGGCAAAGATGTTGTACTCATTCCCGGCATAAGTCGCCGACAGGTCGGAAACCGGGAAGCTCAAATCCCCCTCGGCCAGCTGCGTCTGGTAGCTGCTCACCGGCGACGTGTAGGCCCTCATGGTGCCGTCCGATTTCCGGAACGCGACAAGCGCCTGCGCACCGACCATCCCTCTCCCGGTGGGATTGATCGCCCACGCCACCCATCTGGTGGCCGCCACCCCCGTTTGGCGGTACGCGATTTGGACGGTCTTGGCGGAGTCGTCGTAGTTCCAGTGGAGGAAGGAGTTGAGGTTCGGGAGGTCGGCGCAGTGGCTGAATATCCGGTTGCCGGCGAAGTTGTAGGTGGCGCATGATTGGGCGTGGGATGAGTATATGTGGAGAGAGAAGAGGAGGATGAAAGAGAGGATCCTCAACATCATGTAGGAATGAGATTTTGGGTTTTATTTATGTTGTGGAATTTGTGAGAATTGAAGGGATAGAGCTTGAGTTTTGAGTTTGATCAAGGTGGTTTTGGAATGGAGGGAGAGGTGTTTTTATAAAAGGGGAAAGGTGGGGACAAGAGTAGTTACAGTTTGGTAAAGGAAGTGTGACGAAATAATTGGTGCTGTTTTATTCAGATAATTGCATCTGCCAATATATTTGGTATCCTAATTTGTTTTAGTTTCCAACCACCCTTCTAAACTTCAACCACCCAATTTCATGCTTTCATTTGGAAGTTCAGCGACACGCAATAAAGCACTACTCGGGTAAATATGGTGATAAGAACGACAAAAATATCCTATATTCTAATTTTACTCCTCTTACAATGAAATCCTGGCTCCGCCCTATCTATGATTAGAGATTGCATTTTCTTTCGACATGAGTTCTAATAAATGTTAAGAAAAGTAGATGGAAAAAGTTAAATGGAATACGAATCTCACTTGCATATATTTATTTTAAATGAAATGTAAGTGGAATGACATTTATAGTATAAATGAACCAGAACTCTTATTCGTAAATATACCGAAACAAAAAAAGGGACTCCTAATTGGGGGGGTTAGAGGGAATACTAGTTATCCAACGCGTCATTAATTTAAAAGTGGAAGACTGAAGTCACACAAGACTTATAGTGATTAGTGACATTGATACTATTTTACATATGATCGCATCAAAATTATTTGTGATAGTATTATTAGAGATGAGCATGCAAGGTAGAGTCTCTTGATAGTTGATTCATCACCAATTCACGTTTCTGGAAAAACAATCATTGCTGCCGTGTGAAATTTTCTCATCATCACATATAGATAAGCATGACCTTCATCACAACCTATGATCACTTTTATTCGAATCAACAACCAACTAAAATCATCAACATATATATGCACTAATTGTTATGTCCTGATTATAATTTCTTATAATAGTAAACAATGAATTCAATATGCCTAAATATCTATTTCAATTATAATTAATTTATTTAAAAT
Organism: Salvia splendens; assembly: GCF_004379255.2. NCBI lineage: Eukaryota > Viridiplantae > Streptophyta > Magnoliopsida > Lamiales > Lamiaceae > Salvia > Salvia splendens. Next base: position 4,141,901 of record NC_056049.1, read on the forward strand.
CAAATAAGGATCATTTTGTAATTTTACTAGTTAATAATTGCAGAAATAAAGGAGAGTCAAATCATAGTTGTAAGTTTTACAACTGTATTTTATGTTGGATTAGGTGCATGATTTACAGTGAATTTATAATTAAGAACCAAAGATAAATTATTAACAGTACCTCCTCGAGTATCAAATGATGTCTCAGTTATTCTCGACTTTTCAATTAGTAACACATGTATACATAAATAATTAAATAATATATACTCCTATGATGCAAAATAAATGGAAAGATTTGTGATAATTTGATTGATGTTTACAGGGCTTGATTTAGTAGAGATGGACGACCCCTTTGTCTCTTCATTCTGTTTTAATTTATCTGCTACACATCTTTATTTATATTTTTATAATTAAATTAGTCAATTGAAATGACTCCATTACTAGAAACCGCGTAACTCACATTATAATTATATCTTTGCCGTAAATGCAAAATTGAAGAAGATTCATATGCAATATTTTTCCAATTTCCCTTTCACCGAAACAGTATTTATGCCTTTTGATTCCAATCGGCATGTTTATGATCACTATATGGTTTACATCGAATTATATACTAGTAGTAGTAGTATCTAGTATCTCTAACCAAATCAATCGAATTATATTCTGACAAGTATATTCATTACTAGTAGTAGTATCATATAAATTGTACTACTACCGTTCATACAAATAATTCTATTTTATAATTGAAGAATCAAATACAGAATCGACGCGAGATTCACGAACAAATGTGGGACGATATTATTACGAATACAAAGCAAACGAAGGCGATTACAACACACTATCACTTAGCTCGCTACTCAATCGGAGAAAACAACTCGATTGTGGATCACTCACCTAGCTAGCTCAAGAATCACAAAGTGTATTCACTTCTCTATCTAGTTTCTTGAATCACACCAATATATGGAGAAAAACAAGATGTGAAACTGAAAACTGAAAAACTAGTCGTTGTAACTGAACGAGCTGTTCAAATACAACGGTTGGTAGCCGAGCTTAATCGAGCTCGGTGTTGGAGAAGGTTAATCGTGTTCGGTGTTAGCCGAGCTTAATCGAGTTCGGTGTTAGCCGAGCTTAATCGAGTTCGGCCCTCAATAATGACTTGGGCCGATGGTTGGTCCAGCCACACCAAAACCCAACAAATCTCCACCTTGGCTGCATCCACCATCCGGCCAGCCAAAACTCCACCTTCACCAAAATTCCCTCATCTTCTTGCAGTCAAGTTAACCAAGTCTAAACAATGCTCGAACTTAGCACTTGGTAGGGGTTTAGTCATCATGTCAGCTGCATTTTCAGAGGTGTGGACCTTCTTGACTGCCACCACGCCTTTGCTTATCTCATCTCTTACAAAATGAAGTTTGATGTCGATGTGCTTACTTCTCTCATGGAAAGTCTGGTGCTTGGCCAAGCTAATGGCGCTGTTGCTGTCACACAAGATAGTTACAGCCTCTTGCACCACACCAAAATCCCCCAATATTCCCTTTAGCCATTTAGCTTCTTTAACCGCTTCTGCTAAGGATATATACTCTGCCTCCGTTGTAGAGAGCGCAACCACAGATTGGAGATTAGACTTCCAACTGATTGCTGTACCAAAGAGCTTGAAGATATAGGCAGATTGGGATTTTCTGCTATCAATATTTGCAGCATAGTCTGCATCACAGTAGCCTATGAGCTCATCCTCACCGTCTGCTGTGCAGAACAACAATCCCAAATCTTGTGTGCCCACCAAATACTTCATTATCCACTTCAAAGCTTGCCAATGTGTGCTACCCGGGTCTGCCATGTATCTGCTGGTCAGGCTTATGGCATGTGACAGATCAGGCCGAGTACACAACATCATGTACATAATACTCCCAACAATACTTGCATAAGGCACCTTAGACATCAACTTCCTTTCCTGATCATTAGCTGGTTTCTGACTGACAGAGAGCTTGAAGTGTGGACTTGTTGGAGTTGATACCTTTCTAGAGTCAATCATCTGAAATTTGATTAACATCTTCTTGATGTAGCTATGCTGCATCAACCATAACTTCCTAGCAGCTCTCTCTCTTATGATATCCATGCCAAGAGTTCTCTTTGCATTTCCCAAGTCCTTCATTTCAAAAGCTTCCTCCAAATCCTCCTTCACTTGCTTCACATCTGCCTTACTAGGGCCTGCCACAAGCATATCATCCACATAAAGTAACAAGTAAGCAACAGCTTTACCTCCCTTGTACCTTATGTAAACACAGCTATCAAAGGCAGATTTCTTGAAGCCAAGTCTCTCCATCTGTCTGTCAAAAGTCAGGTACCACTGCCGGCTGCTTTGTTTCAGTCCATAGAGGCTTCTCTTCAAACAACAGACCTTATCCTCATCTCCCGGCCTTATGAATCCTTGTGGCTGCTCCATATAGATTGTCTCCTCCAACTCACCATGCAAAAAAGCTGTTTTTACATCAAGTTGTTGCAATTCCCAATCTCTCCGAGCCACAATTGCCAAGAGTATCCTTATTGAGCTGTGTTTCACCACAGGAGAGAAGACCTCGGTGTAATCTATCCCCTCCTCCTGTGTGAAACCCCTTGCAACCAAGCGAGCCTTGTATCTGATACTATCATTCTCAGAGGCCTCCACCTTTTTCTTGTAAATCCATTTGCAAGAGATAGGTCTTTGTTGAATCTGTGATCTGAGAACTAGGATCCAAGTTTTGTTTTTGATGAGAGAGTCTATCTCATCCTTCATAGCCATTTTCCATTTCTCTTTGTCTTTGCTGCCAATAGCTTCCTTATAGGTGCTTGGTTCTGAGATCTCCAACTCCTCTGCAACACACAAGGCATAGTATACAAAATCTGCATCTCTGAACCTTGCTGGTGGTCTGATTTCCCTTCTGGTTCTGTCTCTGGCCAGAGCATATTGCTGAACTTGTGGCTCTGGATCAGAGACATCTGGAGTATTATCAGTAGGCTGCTCATTCTCCTCATCTGAGGACATCATTGGCTCTTAGAAATCAGCAGCATCTGAGGCTCTATGTTCTGGTTCAAGTTGATCAAAACTGACCCCAGCAGGTTCTGGAGTTGTCACTGTCTGCAGAGTAGGCTTGAATGGCATAATTGACTCATCAAAAATGACATCTCGACTGATGATGACCTTTTGATTCCCTTCTTCTGTGCACCAAAGTCTATATGCCTTAGCACCATCTTGGTAGCCAAGGAAAATGCATTTTAGTGCTCTAGGTTCTAGCTTTCCTTGCCTTGTGTGAGCAAAGGCTCTACAACCAAAAATCCTAAGCTTCTCATAACCTCCTAGGCTTCCACACCATCTGCCATCTGGAGTATCAAAACCAATGGCTGAGCATGGACATTTATTGATCAATTTGGCTGCTGTGGAGACAGCTTCTGCCCAGAATTTCTTAGGCACTCCAGATTCAAAAATCATGCATCTTACTCTCTCAAGGAGAGTCCTATTCATTCTCTCCGCGGTTCCATTTTGTTGTGGATTCCCCGGAGCTGTCCTATGCCTCTTCACTCCCCTTTGCACACAGAAGTTATCAAATTCCCTTGATAGGAACTCAAGCCCGTTGTCTGTCCTCAGACACTTCAAGCCATACCCTTTCTCAACTTCAACTGCCTTGTACCATACACTGAACTTGCTAAATGTGTCTGATTTCTCCTTGAGGATCCATACCCAAACCTTCCTGCTATAGTCATCTACTACACTCAAGAAGTACCTTCCACCACCTATGGAATTAACCGGGCTAGGACCCCATAGATCACTGTGACAATAATCCAGAGGTCTTGTGGAGTTGTGCTTTCCTGAGCCAAAAGGCAATTTCTTTCCTTTTCCCAGTAAGCAAGACTCACACATTTTTACACTCTCCCTATCATCACATGCAAAAACGCCCTTCTTGATCAATTCTTTAAGCCCTTTATCACCCACATGGCCTAATCTCTTGTGCCACAACACCAGATTCTGTTCCTCAGCAACATAGGAATCTCCCACAATGACCTCAGCCTCCAGATAATATAATCTATTTATCCTAGAGGCTGACATAACAATAGCACTACCATTCATAATCCTCATACTCCCACCAGAAAATACACAAGAAAATCCTTTCATTTCAAGCACACCAACAGATACAAGGTTCCTCTTAATAGTAGGTATATACCTTACTTCAGTCAGCAATTTAATAGAACCATCATGCACCTTAAAACGAATATTACCAATGCCTTTAACAACACACACCTGGTTGTTGCCGAGCAAGACTGATCCCTGTGCTTCAGTCAGGTTCTCAAACCAATTCTTGTGGCTGCATATGTGGAAAGAGCACCCGGAGTCCACGATCCAAGAGTCTGCAATGGGCCTCTCAGTCACATTCATGACCTGAGCCGGCTCCAAATCTGCTGCACAGTCAGCAGTGTTCTGATCAGAATTGCCATCAGCCTGCTTCTTCTTTAAGGCCCAGCAATTTTTCTTGATGTGCCCAGGTTTCTTGCAATAGTTGCAAGACCTGGACTCCTTCTGATCCCACTCCCTTTGGCCTTTTCCTTTCCATTTTTCAGAACCCTGCCTCTTCCATTTTTCAGGTTTCTTGATATTGGCTTTCACGTTCAAGCTTTCCCCAGCCTGATCACGCAGTCTTGTTGAAGAACTCTGAAAATCCTTCAATTTCAGGGCCGAATACACCTCTTCATAGGTGATCTTGGAGTCTCTTCCAAGGAGTATAGCGTCCTTGAATTGTTCGAAGCTCTTCGGTAATGAATTGAGAAGCATAAGTGCTTTATCTTCATCCTTGATCTGCTCATCGATGTTCTCCAGATCATCCATGCATTTACCAAAATCTTCGAGCTGCTCCAAGATGCTCTTCGCCTCTGATATCTGGAAGGTGAAAAGCTTCTGTTTCAGATGAAGGCGATTTGCAAGAGACTTCGTCATATAGATGGACTCAAGCTTCCTCCATACTGCCGCAGCGGTCTCCTCCTTCGAAACCTCCCTCAGGACTCGATCGCTGAGACTCAGGATCAGAGTGCTATACGCCTTTTGTTGAAGTTCTTGAGCCTTTGGATCGACCTTTTCATCCGCACCCTTGGCGGTGTCGGCCTCCCCATTTTTGACGATTTCCCAAAGCCATTGTTGCATCATCACGGCCTTCATCTTCAATCTCCATAGACCGAAGTCATTCTTGCCCGTAAACTTCTCCAATTCGAATTTCGCCGTAGACATCGCGCCGATTTCTTTCCCACAGACGGTGCCAATTTGAAGAATCAAATACAGAATCGACGCGAGATTCACGAACAAATGTGGGACGATATTATTACGAATACAAAGCAAACGAAGGCGATTACAACACACTATCACTTAGCTCGCTACTCAATCGGAGAAAACAACTCGATTGTGGATCACTCACCTAGCTAGCTCAAGAATCACAAAGTGTATTCACTTCTCTATCTAGTTTCTTGAATCACACCAATATATGGAGAAAAATAAGATGTGAAACTGAAAACTGAAAAACTAGTCGTTGTAACTGAACGAGCTGTTCAAATACAACGGTTGGTAGCCGAGCTTAATCGAGCTCGGTGTTGGAGAAGGTTAATCGTGTTCGGTGTTAGCCGAGCTTAATCGAGTTCGGTGTTAGCCGAGCTTAATCGAGTTCGGTGTTAGCCGAGCTTAATCGAGTTCGGCCCTCAATAATGACTTGGGCCGATGGTTGGTCCAGCCACACCAAAACCCAACAATAATTTCAATTTATTTATCTAAATTAATCTATTTCTATTTAGGTTAAGTTTATATCTCTAACCAAATCAATCTCATTTTTCACTAATAAGAGCATTCGCAACGCGTCTCGCCCCCGTCTCGGTCTCGTCTCGGAGAGATGAGACGGCAGCGAGACGCCGATGCAACCCTCCGTCTCGTCCCGGAGGGTGGGTTCACGAGACAGCTCGCCACGCGCCACACGTGACGCCCACTCGCCGGCCAGCGAGTGGGTGTCGTCATGCTGACGCAATAAATTATTTTTTTAAAATTCGATTTTAATAAAAAAAATTAAAAAAATTAAAAACGGTAATTTTTTTTATTTTCTTTTTTTTATTCTATAAATACTCTTCTTTCATTCTCATTATACACACAAACACTCATATATTCTTTTCAATTCATCTCTCTTTTCTCTTCAATTTTCATCTCAAAATGTCCGATGACGGAAACTCTGGCGGCTCCGGCGGCTATGACTTGAACACGTTTGGCGACTGGGGGGCCATGTACAATGTCTTGGGTGCTTCCGGTTCGTCGACGCCGGGCACCCAAGGCTCGTCGACGCCGGCAGCGTACCAACCACCCTATTTTGACGTGGATGCATACTCTCGTCCCCCCGCCCCGAGGTATAGTCAATATCAGGGATTATCCCAAATTAGGGAGGATTTTCCGGCTGAACCCACTCCGAAAGGAGGACGAGGCGGTGGAAGCTCCGGGGGTCGCGCATTTGACGCCATGGAGGAAGAGGAGGAGGAGGTCGAGGAGGAGTAGGAGGATGCAGGCCGTCATCCATACAGCCGCAAAGACACGATGACTATGTTCAACGCTTGGGTCAGTGTATCGTACGATCCCATAGTCGGGAATCAACAAACCCGCAAGTATTTTTAGAAAAAAGGTCACCGACACCTACAACGAGAACAAGCCAAAGGGCTCACGCCGTCGCACCATGAAGATTCTCCGCAGTAATTTTGACTGAGTCGACAAAGATGGCAAAAAATTTTGCGGGATCTACAAGAATGAAGCGGCGAATTACCAAAGCGGAGCCAGTGGAGCCGACATTCTGAGAGCGGCTTTGCGAGTCTTTTTTTACGACAACAACAAAGAATTCAAACATGTAGATGTTTGGGAGGCGGTCAAAGACGTTGAAAGGTGGGCTGGCGGTGTCCAGTCCAGCACGGGCTCGAGCTCGAAACGCACGAAGCACACGACGGGTGGCCAATACTCGTCTAGTGAGGGCGGGTCAGGCAACGCCTCACAGGAGGTTGAGGGCACGACCACCGATGCAGGGGGCTCCTCCAGTGGGCGCCATCGGCCGCAAGGGACCAAGGCGACTAGAGGGAGGAGGGACCGAGGCGAATCAAGCCAGGCGGGCTCGGTCTCGGGCTCGAACACCCTACTGTCCATGTACTTGACTGCCACGATGGCTGACACTTCCCGCATGACGCCTCCCAATATCAAGCCCATCTTGCCGGAATTGAGTATATGGCAAGACAAATTGGTATTCCGCCTACAGGTGACTTGAGTGCACCGCCACCGCCTTCGGGGGATGATTCGCCGGCGGAGTAGTTTTTATAATTTATATAAAATTGTTTTTAAAATTATGTATTTTAAATTTTTTTTCCACTTTTTTATTATGTGTTTTTATTTTTTTCCACTTTTTTTTTTATTTTTTTAGGATTTTAAATTGTAATTTTATTTTATTTAATGAAGTGTGTTTTTATTAATTGAATTTGTTGGAAATAAAAATAAAAATGAAATTGAATGAATAATTAATGGATGAGATGGTTAAGAGATGGTTAAGAGATGGATGGTTGCAGGGGCTGTCTCTTAGTTAAGAGATGAGATGAAAAATATAGTGAGACCCATAAATAGTGAAGAGATGAGACGGTTTAGTGACAGATAAGACACAGATTGCCTAACACTACACTTTAAATACTATACTAACTAATAAGTAATGAGCATGACAAAGCATGACATCATTATATCCCAATTACATCTCTTTTTTTTCTTCCCATTCTGAACTTAACTAGGATATAATATTAAAATTGAACATGTAGAATAAATAAATGATTAAATCAATAAAGAACTACAAAAGTCACGATCACCGATAATTGCTGGGACTATTGAGAATATATAGAGTGAAGTCAATACTTATTTATTGATAATAAATTTTTGGATTTATTGAAATTAAATGGTAGACATGAAATCTGCCAAGGTCTAATAGTGTAGTGTATTTATTTTCGTGGAGGTATGAATGTAGAATCACATGTTCCAAAAAACAAAAAAATCAACAATTGATTTCGAGATGTATATTTTTATCCTGAAAAGGAAAACAAAACTGATTGAACAACTATACATAAATACAAGGCTCGTTTAGTAGATAAAGCTTTCAAACAGAACAAGTGATCATTTTAATACCATGCACGGTTACGGATTCAGTCTTCCACATCGATTATAAGAATAACTAGGGTGAATATATGAACTAAATAAACTCTTTCTTCAATCATACTAATCTTTTGAGCTGAGTTTTCCTATTTTAGTCTATATCATAATACCAAAAATGGATATAAAAACTATATTTTTGAACAGAGATATTGAAAAGGAAATCTTAATCTAGGAACACCTTGAATTATTTTGGAGACAAAGAAAATAGCACTGCCTCCGTCTATAATTAAATTAATTGTTTATTCGCAATTCTTTCCACACACACATCTAAGTAATTAAATTAGAACTTCTGGAATATTGGTGAATATATTTTGGTTAGAGGACACGTATGTATTGTTTTATGTATTTATTCAAACGTCGAAAAGTTGGTAAGATTATGACTTCGTTTTCATGGCATTGACAACAAGTGGCACGTAGCATGACATGCAAGATTGTATGGGCAATTCTTTTATTTTTCAGTAGTAAAAAATGTTTTATCTGTCCCAATATAATTAAGACATTTTTTAGATTTTACAAATTAACGAAGACCGCAAAAAATCATTATAAAATGAATTCTTTAACTTTTTTTTTATAAAAAATTAGTTATCCTTTAACTTTTTTTTAATAGCAAAATGAGTGTTATTCTCTCCTAACAATATTTCAATAACTTTCTCATTTTATTTTTTTCACGTTTTTATCAATTTTACATGTATATCATTTATATATTATCAAGACTATTGGCGGAAGTAAATGAATTCAAGTATACAACTCTCTTTAATAAGAGAGAACAATAGCGTAACTGGAGATTTGGGCCAACAACTTTTTGATTAGTGATTGGGCAGAATTTATAGGTTGATGTCATGAAATCAACATTTCAAAGTGAGTTTTCGTGAAAGACTTTACTCACTAAAATTGACTCAACCACTCCAATTAATCTTCCTTTACCCCTAATCTAACCACTATTTTTTCAATTTACCTATCTTATGTTGTTAAATTATGTTTGATTTCTATGGTAAACGCTTCGGTCAACTGAATACTGTTATTTACTAGAGGGGAAGTCTCCCTAAGTTTTAGTTTCTCTGTTCATAAATAATAGACTCAGTTTGGCTTGACACGAGTTTAAAGAAATATATCAGAAAGTGAATGGAAAAAAAAGATAGTGGAAGGTGAATCATATTTTTATATAGTATTTATTTTAAAAAGTAATAAAATATGAGTGAGATAAAATTAATGGAATGTTAGATCGATTACCAGAAAATAGGAAAAAACAAATGAGATATTTATTAATAGATGAAAAAAATGATAAAATAGAGTACAATTATTGGTGGATTGGCTAATAAGAAAATCGTATCAAGTGCATTGGATTAACATCGACCACTATCTAATTTTGCATAAATCTATTTATAATATTGATGGGGCATGAGTTGTCTTTTTTCACGTGGGAGATAGAAAAGATAGGGATTATGTCACTCATTCTTAAGCCCAAGTATATTAAAACACACGTGCTTAAGCAATTTGGTGTTTTATTTATATTTTGCGTGGAGAATATAAAATTATAAATTAAGATGCATCACCCATATTTTGATGATAAGTATTACTCGCTCTGTCTCATATTACTTCAGCTCATCACAAACTCCTTACACTATTTATTATTTAAGTTAGAATTAATGCATTTAATTAATATGTTAGTTTAAGTTAAGAACTCCTTTATTAAGTGATGTCTCATTACACTTAAAATTCATTAAATTATACTAAAAAATTAATCCCAAATTTACGGCCTAATGAAAAGTGTGAGTAACATGAGACGAAGGGAGTACTAGTAAGACAAAGTGGCCCAAATACATAAAATACACGAGACCTTATTTCTTTTTTACAAGCACAAATAAAATTCTTAACGGGCCTATATCGGAAATACAATAGCCCAAATGAAACAATGCTTTTACCCTTTTCCTTTTTCTTTTTCTATTTCACACACAGTGTCTAACCAGCCCAACTGAATCAAGAGAAAATGGTTGATTGTTCTTCAATTTTATTTTCTTTCTAGATACCATGTTGAAAAATTATATCTAAATTTTAAAATGTTTCGATATCCAACTTTTAAGCTTCATTTTTTGGACTGTCATCGAGCATTCAATGATGAATTTGACAATATGATAGTACAATAAGACTATGTGGTGTATGGTTCATATTTATATATCCGATTCAAATTCGCATACAAAATCCAGGGATATGAATAGTTCATAATGAGAAATTGGGTAACTAATAAATTTTTAAAGATTCAAGTCAAATTTGCAATAAATTTGAAAGTTGATGGTTAACATATCTTATATCTTGTTACAATTTCAAGATTTCGATGCCCTACCTCTAGAAAAAGATGTGTATTAATACATTTGCATCACACACCATCTACCACTTGTTAAGTCAACATTATTTTCATATTTTTTTGTGGATGCCCTACCTCTTGAGGCATATATTTATTATCAACTAGATGCATTAAATCCTGTCAGTCTCATGGAAATTGAAACCTAAAACAATTAATCCATGCAAGAATTTCAAGAACGGTTTAGATGAATTACTGCCATTTTTTTTATTAAAGCATTATTTCATTAATTAATAGTTTGCAATGAGATTTTTTTTATTAAAGCGTAATACTTTTTAAATGAGATTTTCAGATTATCATTCACAACTCGGATTTATACCTGAGTGTGAATTAAAGTTTTTAAATTATCATTCATAAAAAATTGAGTTTCTTAAAAGAATTTAATCATGAATACCTTTTGAATTTACTATAGGAGAATGGATATTTGTAGTTGTTAATTTAACTTTAATTGAGGAAGATAAGATAGTTTATTGTTTAAAGTGGTGGTAGTAATTTTTTATTTCTTTTACATGATAAGTCGAATATTGGCCATTTAGAAAATAACAAATTAACAAAAAGAAGAAGAAAAAAACAAAATCAGGCAAATTTAATGCATGTGATCTTGCTCACCAACTTTGTAATGGACAGCTGCCGGCTTTCACCTGTGTTTATTCTAATTAATACAGTAGTTTTGAATTTTTAGTATTCAATTAATTAAAAATAGTTACATAAGACATGACCGCACCATTCCTATTCTGCACATAAATGTAGCAAGACTATGGCACACTGTCTGAATCAAGGAATATTTAATAAATGTACAAAATTGAATTTGTAGATATTCTATATTGAAAATGAACTTATATAAATTTATTAATTTAAAATAAATTATAGTATACTAATCATTCTGCAACAATTTTTAAAATTACCTGTGAACTGTTTTATGAAATTTTTTTGATTTTAATCCCATATCAAAGAAATTCTTTTGCATATATTTATGGAGTAGAAACAATCTACTTAGGTCAACCACTAGTAAATATTTTGTTATGACCACCGCCGCCCAGTGGCGTATCTTGGATATTTGATATGGGGTTGCAAAAGATAATTACAACGATTTAAAGTTTCAAATTTTAGCTAATCCTTTTAGTTCTATTTGTTTTGTTTTCACAATTTTTCTATTTTTTAAAAAATATTCTCTCTATTTTTTTTCATAAAAAAGTTCTTTTTATAAAAAAATTGAATTATGCACATAGATACTTTGTTATTAAGACAATATTATATAAAAGTTAATTGTATATATTATTAAGAACAAAGTAAATATTAAATATAGATGAAATAAAATAAATTTGACAAGAGTATGTCAATGTATATTGAATTAATACAAAATTTTAGAAGTTGTTAGCAATGAATGGAGAGAATATCTATTAAAAGTGAAATAATAAACGAAAACTAAATATGAATTAAACAAATTGAGTTGAAAAATATTGCTTTGAATAAATACAAGTCTTGGAAGATGTTAAAGGAAAAGAGAGGGCGGAAAGAAGATTTGAACTTGGTCCTTCAAGTCGAAATACTACATTTCTGACCACTGGGTTATGATTGAAATTTACTTTCATATCTAAGTATAATAGTATTAACTACACATTTTGGGGTACAATTGTACCCCCTTGTTCTTATGTAGATACGCCACTGCTGCCACCCTACCCTAATCAGTGTTAAGGGTTATGATCGAAGAAATAATTTATTGACTTTTAATTATGTGCTAAACTGTTAATAGTCAATCTTGGATACTGAAACTCAATTCAAACAGTTATACGATAGTGAGTAAATACAGTAAAGATTTTAAAAAACATTAAATTTCTACTTCCTTTATCCAAAAATTAATTGAATACTAATATTATTCGTTGAATGGTCCAAATTAATTTTATAATAAAAAATAAAAAATATCTAATCTAACTTATTTTATGTCTCTTAGTTTTGTTATGTCTTCAATTATTCTAATATACATAGTTTTCTTAAATCTTGTGTTAAAAATAAAACAAATTAACTTATAGTAGTGTAATTGAGATGTGGAGTATAATAATATATCATTCTTTCTTTAGTTTGGGCTTTTCGAACTATTAGAATAATTAAATTTAAGTTAAAAGAACAAAAAAATTCCAATTAGGACGAATGCACCATAGTGTGGCTCTTTAACCAATCCACAGCCAAAAATATCAAATTAATTCTAATTGATGTCGATGCTTCTATGTGCGTTTATCTTAATATTTGCAGATGAATTAATTTGAGATATTTAGTGACTCTGATGTGTTATATCGATAAGACCATCCACATCCATGTCTCAATACCTTCTCATCCCTTAATTATTTATGGGTCCCACTACACTTTTGACCTCATCTCTTAACTAAAAGACAACATCTGCAACCCTTCATCTCTTAACCATTTCATCCATTAACTATTCATCCCATTTTATTTTTATTTTTATTTTTCAATAAATTCAATTAATAGTTCACTGAAATGTTAAATTAATACTAATAATTTCATAAATTCATTAAAAACCACAGAAATTACATCATCGGAAAATACAAAACATACATAATTGAAATCCTAATATTACAATTTATTTTGAGCAACGAAATACATAGCAACGACTTGTGCAAACCCACGACGTTGGCTTCGGCGTTGTGAAGCATGTTCGACCACGTAGATGGTTGTTGAAATTGCGGCATTCCTTCCACACCCGCTGATGGTGATTCCGAAGCATGTTCAACGTGCGGGGAGGATGTGAAAGTGTAGTGTTTGTGTGTGAAAAAAATGGTGGGGAATTGGATTATTTATAGATGAATGTGGGAAAAAAAGAGAATTAAAAAATAAAAAAAAAAATCTGCAAAAAAAGGGGAAAAAATGGTAAATTTTTTTTCAGATTTAAAAAAGATTAATTAAAAATCACCGAAAATCGACGCCCACTCGCAGAGCCGACGAGTGGGCGTCACGACCCAACTGCTGCTCGCCACGTGGCGAGCCAGCTCGCCAACATACTCTCGGCGGAGGGATACGGGACGAGATGGAATGGCTGCATCACTGGCTCGATGTTGTCTCGTGTCGCCGAGACGAGACCGAGACGGCATCGAGCTGCCGCCGCGGATGCTGTAAAGGATAATCCACAACCAATATTAAATGTTATGTCTATTTAGTCTGCTAAGCATGTCCAAGTTGTGGTAAATGATGATTAACCTCATGAAAATTGAATGTATTTTGTCTGAGAGTGGAAACTATGATGGTGAATTAGTGTGTGTGTGAGTGGTAATTGGTAATTAAGCACTCTATTAACCCTCAAACGAGTCAATAATTTTCTCTTAAAAACGTGGTACAAATAGGCTACCACGTTTTCTGATAATGATTATACTCATTTATCAAAATAAATCGAAAGTTGAGTGAACACGGTTCCATTATTTTGAATTGACTGACACACTCACTGCTTAGGCTTCGTTTGATTGTACTGATAGTATTGTGTTTGATAGGGTTAACATATCTGATATTCCAAAATTGTGTGCTGAGATTTATATCTCAATAGATGTTTGGTTGCACCGATAGCATCCCCCTTGATAAGTTCCATGGTGTTTGTTTGGGAATGAAGAAACTACTGATACAAATATATGGACCAATATGACCTCATAAAAATATCGTATTGACACATTTGTCCTTATAAACCCTATTTCTTTTTGTGAGATTTCATTTTAAAAACTCGCCTACATCAGCCCAATTTCGCGCGGCTCTTCGACATTCAACTCCATCGACGGCTGCTGCTGTGTTGGGGTTATCGGCCTTCCGTGGTTTCGTGTTGACCCACCACAGGTACGTTCCGAAAGCTGCTGCTGTGTCATGGTTTTGGAAACTTTCGTTTTATGTGTGTATGCTAGTCATCTGTGAAATATTTCATATAAATTAGGTTGTGCCTCTTCATACTGCAATCGACAATAGGTGTGTTCTCGGAGTTGTGCCTCTTTTGATTTCGTCGCATAAAAGCTGTGAAATTTTTTCATATAAAATAAGGTTGTGCCTCTTTTGATTTCGTCGCACAAAAGCTGTGAAATGTTTCATATAAAATGTGGTTGTGCATCTTTTGATTTCGTCGCACAAAAGCTTTGAAATGTTTCATATAAAATGTGGTTGTGCCTCTTTTGATTTCGTCGCACAAAAGCTGTGAAATGTTTCATATAAAATTAGGTTGTTTCTCTTTTGGTATCGTCGCACATTTGTGAAATTCCAACGTTACTTTCTGTATTCATTGCTGTGTTCTCGGAGTTGGGCTCGGCATCTGTTGAATTCAATTAATCATTATTGATTCACCAATCTGATGTGATGATGTTTTGTCTGAATCACCAATTCTTTCTTTGGTGCAATTCAAAGAGCCTTCCACTTGTGTAAAATGGCATCCCTACAGACAAATCGATAAATGCAAATATGGAAGGAAGTCATAACAATCGAGAAAAATATGTAATTCCCAAGCACACATGCACAAACAATTGAAACACAGTCCAAATCGGCGATGCAGACGATTTAAATTTTCAAGCGTCGAAGTAATTGTTGTGTAGTTGGGAATTTTGTGTACCTTGCGAAATTCCTCTTCATTAGCCATGGGTAATCGCTTCAAAATCGAGCCCAGGTTACGATATCACCAAGATTGGTCGACGAAGCTGCAAATCAATTAAAGATTAATCGGATGTTCTTACAAAATTGAATGATTACCTAAAAACGACGGCCGACCTTTCTCTCAGCAGATTGGGGCTTAAATATGGTGGAGTGAAGGGGTATAATGGTGACTTTGCCGAATTTCACCAAACGGGCTTCGCGAGATTGAGGATTATCGGAGGGGAGGACCTAGTCAGGATTATACGGTGAAATGCAGTTAGCTATCATAAATGCATCCGGATCTTGATTTGTTTACCGGGTCAACGAGATAGTATATCAGTACAACCAAATACCAGTTATACCTCCGATAGGCGGCCCTATCAAGGCCTATCAGTACAACCAAACGAGGAGTGTGACTTCAAAGTTCAAACTTATAATCTAAAGGACTAAATTCAATTATTACCGCCACTAAATATCATTAACTTCTCCACCATGTTCAATAGTACCACCTCCAAAAATATTACTAAAACGAATTAGCACTAGAAATAAAGCTCCACGTGAAACTAATTTATTGGCGCAGTCACCCATCCCACTATAATTAATGAAAATACGAAAAAAAACAATATTCTCTAATTAAAAATAAATTACCAAACCCACATAGTACTAGTACATCTTTGTATAAAGCGCGTATGATTTAGTACAATTTACACTCAGAGGATGAGTATTTTAAAAAGTGTACGGAACTATAAATGCAAATTTTATTTTACTACTGAAATAGCTGACATTTTCTATAATGCTCAGATGCAAATTCAATTAGATACCATTGCATTTTGATTTTCAATGGAAGAAATTTTCAGCTAGGAACCGATTTTACATTTGGAGTGCAGTTAATTTTTCTCAAACAAATTACTCCATTTATGAGGTAAAAAAAAGGCAATCAATAATGCAAGCAAAAGACACAAAAGGTTTTAAAATACAGACGTGATACGTACATAAATTAATAAAAGTTAAGATATTATGTAACTTAGGTATATAAAAGAAACTAATTTATTGAAATTCATAATGGAAGTTTTGTTTAAAAAGTTAGGTGAGTAGAAATTAAGAAGCATTGATCAATGATAGTAATTTATAGTGGCCTATCGTTTACTTAATAGGTGATCTTGACTTCACCTCTTGTTCAATTGTAAATCATTAGTTAATAACTTAATGATACTTTTTTCACTAGCTCAACCAATCATAGTCATGCTGATAAAATTTTGACTAAAATAATTTGGCAAGTGTTTTTGTTAACTAGGAAGAAAAGATAGTTGCATAAGGTTTAACATCTAATTAGTAGATCTTTCACCTCCAAATTACTATATAGTATTAAAATCTAATTAAATATTCACGCACTTACTTAATTATGTGCATAAAAACGTATCAGATCTTTTAAAAAAGAGGAAACATCTTTTTTAGTGCGTCAACTATTCTAAATGAGCAAATTTGATCCGTAACATTTCATAATATCTTTTGAGGTCAATTAACTATAAATTAATATCAATTCAACTACTTTTTAGCTATTTCTAATATTTTCATGACCAAAGTACCCATGAAGGGCAATTCAATCTATTTATTCATCCACTTTTTTCTTTCTTCTAATTTATTTGGGATTAAGTTTAATAGATCTTATACTATTATTATTATTATTATTAATATATAACATACCTTATTTGAATATTATGATATTACTTTCTAGTGCTAGTTAATACTTTTATATGGTTACATTCTCAATTATTTAGATAAAACTAAGATAATATTTTTATTTTAATGAATCTTGTAATTTTATTAAACTGAA
Source organism: Salvia splendens (assembly GCF_004379255.2). NCBI lineage: Eukaryota > Viridiplantae > Streptophyta > Magnoliopsida > Lamiales > Lamiaceae > Salvia > Salvia splendens. The sequence goes on from NC_056049.1 coordinate 4,158,899, forward strand.
AATTTAAGTTAATCATACTATATAATATATACTACATTGAAATAAAATTTTAATAAAGTAGAAAAAATATGATTCACGAATAGTCAAGGGAATAAATATGAGAACTATGAACAATTTTCATGATGTTGTAAATGACCTAATGATAATATTAAGACGCGACATTGTGATATTAAACAATTGATTGCAACTATTGATTTTTTTATTTAATTAAATAATCATTGATTTAAATTAATCATATATTCAACTACGTATGTCATTGTCTTTTTTATTAAATTGATTATTGATAGTTTCAACTAATTTTTTTAGACTACAATTACTACATAAAGGTAGATAAAATAAAACTTAGCTCTTTTAATTATTTAAGATTTTATGTGTGTTAATAAATTTTAATTTATTTTTAATCATCAATTTTGTATTGCACTTAAAAATATCATATTCTATGTATAGCTTTAAGATTGAAAAAATAATATTCCATCTAATAAATTGAACTACTTTTATATACAAATATAAGTATAATGTTTACATATATGTATATCAGTTATTTCAATATTAATATAAAATATAATATAATGATTAAAAATATTACAAATAAGTAAAATTAAACGTAAATAATTAATAATAAAAAAATATTAATATCATTAAGATATTTTTATTTTGAAATTAAAACTAGAGTGGACATCTTTTTTGGTACATCAACTATCCCAAATTACATACTTTAATGAAAATGAGAGGGTAAATAGATTGAATTGCCCTCATTGGCCCTTAAGGGTACTTTGGTCATGAAAATATTGAAAATAGTCAAAAAGTAGTAAAATTGATATTAACTTATAGTTGATGGACCTTAAAAGATATTATGAAATGTTACGGACCAAATTTGTTCATTTAGATAGTTGATGTACTAAAAAAGACCGTTCCATCTTTAAAAAAACGTAATAATTAGATTATTTGGTACTGAATATATTTGTTAAGATGTTAATATCGAATATAAAAGTTAGTACATGATTTCATCAAATTTTCTCTGGGAGTTTGCACGTGCAGGAATCACGTGCATAGATCTGGAGATTTCCCATGCGAAACGACTTATTTTAAATTTTTACTAAATTGTTCTCGTGTACTCAGACATAGATTTTTGATGTGTGACAACTCACCTGTAAAAAAAATATATTGGAATGATGGACTTTCGATTTTATTATCTGGTTACTCTATCCAAAAATTAAAATGTATCATGTACGGAAAAAAGATTAATTGTGGATTTATGACTCGATTTCTTATTAGATACGCTACCATAGGACATGCTAATTAAGTCTATTCCGAGCAGTAGAGTATTAATTATTGAACTAAGAAAACTCCGTATCATACTTACCAAAAATAAACATGAGACATTCAGTGTAAATTGCGGCGACACATAATGGTGGATGGATTGGTAGGAGAAAATAATGACTTTAAAATTCTCCATTTGAATTTGTCTTTTTGATAAAAAAAAATTGTCCAAATATAAGAGTGTAAAGTGACGGAAATTATTTATTTTTTCAAGGAAAAGGAAAATTAAATAAAATATTATTGCCGTTTATTTGGCTCCTACATCTATTTGTATATATAAGTGAATAATTAAGCACAGACAATTGAATAATCGTACCGGAAATTGAACTATTTTAATGGTGGGTAAACAACTAAGCATTTCACACTGGAAAACAGACAGCTTATGATGGAGATATGTTTACTATTTAAATATTTGGCATTACGCAGTTATGTAATCTATTTAAATAAGTACAGTATGCAAGCATTATTTATTATTGACATTAGTGATTATATTACTAATACTTTTATAAGTGAACATAACTTCCTCCGCACCACGTCATGAGCTAATTAAAGCAAAAGTACATAGAATGCTGAATTGATAATTCATAGGTTGTTGGTTCAATGTACTCAATTTTAGTTTGTATTTTTAATGATGCCAAGCATATGTGAACAATTAATGTTGTACTATTAAATAATGTACTTCGTCTTGTATATCTAAATAATGCATATGATATAGTTTTCAAATTTCGCATAAAATATGCATTACTAAGTTGGAGTACAAAAAATCGAAAAAAAGCTAATTACTTCGTATTCATCGAAATAATAATTGTATAGTAATGTAAATGCTTCCGGGATCTCTTGCAACACAACAAAATGCTAAAAGTGGAAATGATTAATTATATTAGGAGGCATGTATTGAGCTTTGTTTGCTATATAATACAAGGTCGGATACGTAAAATAATGATTTTTATTTGCTGGCAAAATAAAATACATCGAAATGCAGATAGATTGATCAACATGGATTTTACCAAATGCTACTATACAAAAGAATAAACTACCATTGATATACATTATTGGGGTGCATTACCCTCCTTATCACCACCATTATCCTCCTTATCACCACCTAGTATAAAACATAAGACTAATATAATTCCTTGGATCTATTAATCTAATGGATGTGATTAAAAGCATACTATTTTCATACATTAAAGGGCAATTTGGGTATATTACTGTTACATCATGAATTAGTACATTAACTTAATGTATACATTAATGTGTTATTAATGTAACATTAATGTGTTTTAATGTATATATCCCTTCTACTTAATGTAGATTATAATTTATTGAATGAGTGGCGAAAGTTATATCCATTCCCTAAGGGTTTAGCAATCCTTGAGGCTAGGGTGTAGTACTGACTCAGTAACACAACGTTCACTAGGGTAATCTTGTGGATACTATACCCTAACCCTAAGGATAAGTTAACCCAAGGGACTGGATCTAACTTCCTCCGGTTAGTGAACGTTATCTTAATATGATGGTAGTACACCCTAGCCCCATGGAATTCTAAACCCTTAGTGAATGATGTTAACTTTCGGCCCTAAGGGAATTAATACGATGCTATATTACTGGATAAGTGATGTATGATATACCCATGATAATGTACAAATGTACATTATCATAGGTATATCGTACATTATCGTCCGACTCATGCTTTTGTGGATGGAAGCTATACTATATAGCATCTACAAATTTACAAAGGCATGAGTCGGATAGTAATGTACGATATACCCATGATAATATACGGTAATGTACATTATCATGGATATAACGTACATTATCGTCCGACTCATGCTTTTATGGATGGAAGCTATACTATATAGCATTTACAAATTCACAAAAGCATGAGTCGGATAATAATGTACGATATACCTATGATAATGTGTACATTATTCTGTCACCATGTGTGAGACCCGTACATTAAAATAACATTTTCATACATTAACATCATGTTCTACATTAAAATAATATTTTCATACATTAACATCATGTACTAATAGAACATGATGTACAAATATAACTACATCATGTAGCAAAGTCATGTACAATTGTGCTTTACCATTTTTACCTTTTTTTTATTATTTTATTAATTTTTAAATTCCAAGTGGCTTCCATATCAACCATCAGATCACACCTAATCAATGGATGAAACTAGTTTTCCTTTTTAACAGTTTTTACACATTAATCTGAATACATCCCTACATTTATATTATCATTTTTTGTTTTGTACTATACATAAACTTTTATTTTTTGGAAAAACATATTTTATTTTATATTAACTTGTTAATTGATGTGTGTTTTTTATATAAGAATAAGAATGAAGTATAAAATAATAGAAAATAAAAGTGTTAATTTATTTAGAAAAGTGAAAAGCCTCTAAGTACAAAAAAAGGCATTACTACTTTATGAGGAACGGGTATAGTAATTTATTAAGTTGGTACTTGTATAAGTGTGTGTGTTCATTAATCTAATGATATTACACATATATACTATACTGATAATATAGGATAACTAGTACTAGTACTTAAATAAATGTATAACTAGTTACTAAAACATATAGTTCACTATTAGAGTGTTTCAATTCACTTTAAAAATGTTTTAGGTCATAGCATGAATTTAAAAATACAGAGTAAACCTAAAAATTATTATAGTGAAAGTTTTGAGGTTTAAATGATCACTGTAAGGGCGATGTAGTTCACTGTTCATTATATGAATGCTTTAGTTCATTATAAAGAATTATTTATTGTTAATCACACACTACAGCCAAAATTTGGATATTCATACAAATTTAAACTTTAGTATTAGTAAAAGTCATGAACTTTAATTTGATAATATCTTGGATTTCCCACAGTCCCACCAAATTGAATCATAATTCATACATGCATGGCCATCGATATATATGTGACCATTGTCAGATCGAATCTAAACAAATAAAATGAGAAATTCTATGAAGATTGCTAACAAATTCCCGAAAACTCAAACTGAAATTTCGTCCAAAAACAAGAAGAAATTTCATCTAAGAAAACAATATTTGGACTGAGGTCCAATAACAATGTTTGCGTGAAAGAATGTCGTTTAAAGCTATTTGAAACCACATCATAGTTTTTCTTGTCCAAATAGTCCACTTAAACTAGCCAATGCGTCATACTCCCTTAGTCTCAACTAATTTGAGTCGTATTCCCTTTTCGGATTTCTCAACTAAGTTGAGTCATTTCCTTTTTTTTATTAAAAATAAAACATCCAATCAATCTTACTTTTTTCCATTACCTACTTTACTCTCTATGACTTTCTTACTTTATTAATCTCTCATATTTTTCAACATAATTTTTTAATCTCTGCGCTAAAAAAATTTGTATCAACTTAGTTGGGATTGAGGGAGATCTCATAGTAAAAATTTACAATATTGAGTATTCTATTCGATATTTATGTAATCATCTTCATATCAAATTGGAAATTATGTGTGATAATCATAAATCTTGCAAGTCATATTTTAAAGATATAATGGGAGCAATTTCTATGAAAATAACATAATTACTAATAAAGAACCCGTTATAAAATCGACCCAATCTGATTTAATTACTATAAAATCTTCGTAGTCATATGAGACTACGATTTGACATAATAAGCTCTTCAATAATCAAATCAAAATTATTAAAAATGGTTAATAGTGTTAATTGTTAGCATTCGATTACATCGATTTTATATTAACTAGTGTTAACCTACGCGCTATGCGCAACTCAAAATTCTGTTAATTTGATATTACTAATAAATAGAATAAAATAAAATAAATATGTACTATAGTGTATGTTAAATAATTATAAATATCAAATTAATAAGTGTTCAAGTAAACCAACTTGAAGATATTTGTTAATTACAACACTTATTAGGTTTCTACAACAAAGAAACATATTGTAATTAATAACACACTTCAATACTAAAATACTATTAATATTAAATCAATCAAAAATATTAAAAATACAACAAAAAAATTATCACAAGGGCAATGATATCGCCTTAAAAGATAAAATGATGAACTATAAAACAAATAAAAACACATATACAAACATTAGAGTAATAGTAAAACAATAATTCGTACTATAAAATAAACTTATTTGTAAATAATAAGAATAACAAAATAAATAAAAAGAAATAGAAAAGCACAATTTTCAATCTACACTTACTATGCTTCAACCTTGTTTTCCTCCTTAATCTCCAAATTGATGTCATTTGCGAGTAAACAATGCGAAATTTTATGCTCTTCGTTTTATTTGCTTTATTTTGCCGTTTAGTTGACTTTTAGTGTTTTTTTATATGAAAAAATATGGAAATGATGAATTTGGCGACGAATATGCAAAGTTGTAGCTTCAAAATATTATAGATAGTTGGTTAGCATTTGTGATTTCTTATGAAAAAATAATTTCTATAGGCTATAAGACAAAAAAATATTAAAATAAAACTATTAAAAATAAAACAAATTGACATTAAAAAAAACTTAAATATGAACTAACATCAATGAAATAGAGAATGCTCAAAATAGGATTTAAAATTGTTATTTTCCTTTCACCGTTTCTCACACGATTCTCTCTCCACAACCTCCGACTCGCATGATTGGCTCTTCGCCTTTCACTCTTTCTTACAGGATTATATCTTCACCGCCCCCGTCTCCACTTATTGTTGCAGGAGAACCCTTGTTGTAGGCCATTGGTGTTGAATCCCTTTTGAGAAATCGATAATGAAATTTATTGTTGTATGGAAATAAATACTTCCAAATTAAATAAACATGTATTTATAGATAAAAATTAGAGTCACCAACAAATTCTAAAACCTTTCAATTGTCACTATACATTAAATGCATTTATCTAGCTAATCAATAATAATTAATTGATAATTTAAGTAAAAAACATTCAGAGAAATTAATGGTATAATCATATTAATTCCATGCTCTTAACTGATTATTGATTATTATATAATTAATTTGGCAGTTTTATAAAACGTAGAAACGGACTATAGTATAGACCTATTCACGAATTAAAATTGTTTTTGTAATTGCAAGTAAATAACTGAAATTGTTTTCTGAAAAACAGATTTCTTTATATTTTTTTGCTGCATCATGTGTTTTTAAATTATCAAACTATTTGGAAAAATGCACGCCCTCTTCATCATTTTTAGCTATAAATTTATTAATGTCCTTGACTTTGTTCCTCAATTACATCCTCAAAATTTCCCTTATGTATCCTCAAAACTTGCCCTTTATACTGTAAAGATTTATTAAAAATATTATATCTAAATTCGTTGCCAGTTAAAAATAAATAAAATGACTTCAAAATCTAAAGATTCGTGCTCTTTTTTACATTTAAATATTCACGACAGTTAGTACTACAAATATTTAAGTTTATTGGAACTACTACCCAAAACTTATAAATATTTACAATCTAGTATAAAACTCATAAATATTCCGAATTTAGTTTAAAATTTATAAATATTCAAAATCTTACCTAAAATTTTTAAATCTTCAAAATTACGGCCAAAACTTGCATTTTATATATGTATAAATAAATATCACCATAATTGTTTCTACGGTCTCTGCGAGTATGCAAGGCGCCAGCTAATCGCCACGTGCGCTAAATTTGAATATTGTAATTACTTATCAATCTCATAATTATTCCTCTATACCAAGAGACAAACCATATTTTACTCTCTCAACACTTCTCCATTATTTATTGCAAATACAATTATTACATGAATTTCAATGTTGCTGCTGTAATAATTTTCAGGCGGCATTTATGTTCAAATCGTTAACTTTTCTCCCATGTAGATTAAATTAAATGTAGTACTTGCTCTCTTATTTTGCATATAATAAGCGCACAGTTATAATGATAAATTTATTAAATATATCGAATTATTGACATGCACAAATCTTATTTACTACTAATATTGATTTTTTGTAATTAAATTACTTTTACTTCTATATAAAATCAATAAAGAAGACTATATAGTAACTTTAAGGACATTTTTTCTCACCTCATATAACTTTTAGGTAACCTTAATTCTATTTATATTGATGCACACAATTCAGTCTATGTAGAGTGTATTTCTAGAAGAATAAAGCTATGCGGCCACATTATGGCCAGCCATAAATTAATTAAATAACAAAAAAAATTAATTTTTTTTCAAATTTTTGGTTTAATACTACTTGATTTTACTTTTATATCATATTCATTATATGTTGCTCAACATATTATTGTTGCTCTTTCGTAGTTTTTGCTCAACTTATTACTACTGTCATTTCTTGATTGTTGCTCAACGTATACAGTAATTCGTGATATTAATGTATTTTACGTAATGGAATTCAAAGATAAGTATCAACTCACAAGTCCATTCACACACATATAAGTTTATATCGGTAATTCTAATTTTTTTATACATGTAAATGGACTAAATTAACTCTTTATGGCCGGCCACATTATGGCCATTTAGCATCACCCTTTCTAGAACGCGATTTTGCTGGCCAAAAATGATTTTTAATTAAATAAGCAGAATAAAATTTTATTATATCGAGTTTTGAGGAAATGAAAGAGTTGACCTAGGGCTCAAATTTTAATAAGCAGTGAGTAGTAGCAGCTTCCTCCCGGTTCCGATTGATGTACTTCCGGGAGCGTCGTGGGGGTGGTGCGGCTTCCTCCGCCTCTCGTCGTCGATCTTCTTCGAGTGATTGTTCCATTAATTGGCGCATTTGCTCAAAAGGATCCATTTGTTTGAGTTGATTGAAGATGGAAATTGGAGTGATAGAGAGGATTTGAGAGGAATAGATGTGTGTTTGTGTTTGAAATGAGTATGGAATAGAATTATTTATAGAGTAAAAAATTAAAAATTTAAAAAATGAAAATAAATATTTAACGGTAATATTACCGTTTGAAAAAAAAAAAAAATTTTTTATTAAAAATCGATTTAAAAAAAAAATGAATTATTGCGTCATCAGTGACGACGCCCACTCGCGGGCCAGCGAGTGGGCGTCACGCACGCATGGGGACGTGCCACGTGTCTCGGGCGCGTGGCGAGACAGCTCGTCTCGTGTCTCTCCGAGACGAGCTACGCGACGAGACGGTCGCGAGCTGGAGACGAGATGGCCGCTGCAATGCGTCTCGCGGGGGTCTCGTCTCTCCGAGACGAGACGCGAGCCCGGCGCGAGACGCGTTGTAGATGGTCTTAATCTCAGGGTTGGATGATTTTGTCGGCGCAAGCATGCAATAGCCAATGTGGTCACCACGTGTCACCGTCACAACCCCTTACACTTTTACTTTAAACTTTACACTTTATATTTTCACCGCTTTTGCTTTTACCAATTTTTTATTATTAATTTTTAACTCTTTATATACTACTACTACTACAAATAATTAAAAGTCCTAATTGAATATAAACATGAAATCTATTTTCTAAAACTAAGCCATAATATGATCGTTTAGTTTTTTAAAAAATTATTTATGGACGCAATTAAATGATTATTAACCTTGCATCACTTGATCATACACTATATCATTTAATTATTTTCTGAATGCCATAAGACTGAAATTCTATAATTAATATCACCTCCGTTCATAAAATATACTTATGTTGTCTATTTTGAGTTGTTTATTAAAATATATATTCCATATATTTGTAATAAGTTTTTTCTTTAACAAAATGAGTTTCTATACTTTATCAGTTTATATTGAAATCCCACTCGCATAATAAAGATTATTTGTTTATGATTATGTATATTATATTTGTTTATGAGTTTCTATTGAATGTTCGTTTATCTCATTCAGAAAGGACACATAAAATGTTATACTTGTCAATAATTGTTACAGATCTAAGTTTTTTCTAATTGTTATTTTGGACGTACGTTATAGAAAAAATAGCAAGCTTATAAATTAGAAGTCCAAGCACGACAATGATGGAATTTAATGGAACAAGCTACCGAACAATATGTATCTAAGCCTATTTTAAAATAATCTAAAGTTTAGTATCAACAATATTTATCTAACCCTATTTTAAAATAAACTAAAATGTAGTAACTAATTTGATAAAAGTACTGCTCCAAGTTACGAAATTAATCTTGCATAATTGTGTACAAGTTTTTGAATAAAAATTTATTTGATGCATCTTTTGCAACGGTATACACGAAAACAACCAAAAATAAGAACAAAAAGTTTTAGAAAATGATTCAACTTATTGTTATATGTTAAATACTTAGCTGTAAGGGTTGAGATCCTCGACTTTTAAAACGTTGTACTAATAGGATGAAATTCGTGAATTTGGTTCAAATAATCTAAAACATAATGCTTATATTGAAGCAAGCTAAAAATAGAAATTAAATTGTTATGAGTACTATAGTAATTAATTATTTGTGAAATTAATCTCGCCTAATTGTGAACAAACTTTAAATTGAAAATTATTTGATGCAACTTTTGTAACAGTATACACAGATACAATAAAAAAGTACGAACGAAAAGTTTTAGGCTACTGATTCAGCCAAATTGTTAGCACATTCAGCCGTGAAATTCGTTTAAATAATTTAAAATATAAGGTTCAATGCTTATTTTGAAGCAAGCTAAAGTTTTGCAACTAATTTAATATATAAATAGTACTATAGTTATATCATTTATAAAATTAATTTTGCCTAATTGTGTTTATATTTTTAAATGAAAAATATTTGATGTCTCTTTTGCACGGTATACACGGATATAACAAAAAAGAACGGGAAAATTTTAGGGAGATGATTAAAATCTATTATTAACTGTTTTAAATGCAAAGTACTATGTGATATATTTTAAAACATTGTATAATAGAATTTGTGAATTTTGTTAACATAATTTTAAATGTAAAGTTTAATGCTTATTTTGAAGCAAGATAAAGTTTATTAACTAATTTAATATAAGTACTATAGTTTAGTAATTATTTATAAAGTTAATTTCTTCTAATTGTGTACAAATTTTCAAATGAAAATTATTTGATGCCTCTTTTGTAAGATATACACGGATATGTACTCCATATAATATTATAAGTAAAATTCTACTACAAAATTTATAAATTCTTATGATGATTTCATATATTGATATATTCTTCACCTATTTTTTTAACCGGATATTGTTTGGCTACCCACCATGAAATACGACGTCGTGAAGCATCACCAGTTGCATGCCATGTACCGTGAGGGCAGCCTCAGGTACTGTGACGTTTAACCCAAAAAGATGTGAGGGAAGCCGACACTGTGTACACACGCATCAGCCAATGGCATGACGCCGTGGACCCAGCCTTCCATCCTACAGCTGTGACTTTATCAGAACCCCTCACCCGCTAAATCCACTCTCCTCTCAGCTCAAATTTCCAAACACAAACAAATGGAGTAAATAAATAAATTCATTATTTTCATTAATTACTGAAAAATCGAATTACTCCCTATTAATTTATTATCTCTACTCTTCATCTATAAATCCGCCATTATTACTGTCATCTTCTAGAGCTACTTTCTCTCACTACAATCCCCCATGAAAACTCCTTCTTCCTTCTAAAACCGAAGCTCTACTCACTCACCATGGTCTCCATAGGCGATTCACACTCCAATCCGAACATCAATGCTCGCTTCAACTACAACCAAGCGAGGCCTTACTATTACTACACTCCGCCGCCGTCCTCCGCTAAGATAAGCCGCTCCATGGGGCGATCCATGCGCACAATTCGCTCCACCATCTTCAACACCGATCAATCCGTTCCGGTGTGTGATAAATCGCCTAATTTATCTGAGAATCTCACCGACTCCGTTATCGACCTGCGACTCGGCGAGCTTGCTAGTAAATCCTCTACCGATTCGAAGAGCCCTTCCTCGGAGGATTTCGACGATATGCTAGACATATCTCACGCGTTCAGCGATTTCTCGGCGTGCTCCAGCGATATCTCCGGCGAGCTTCAGCGCCTCGCGAGTGTGCCGGATCCGGCTGTTGATGAGGTCACGAGCTCTGAGCATGAGCAGGAGCCTTGCTACGGATTTCTACAGAGAGAGACGTTTTCGACGGAGATTATCGAGAGCATCTCGCCGGAGGATCTCCAACCAACGGTCAAGCTCTGCGTCGACGGGTTGCAGTCTTCTTCAATTGCGGTGAAGAGGTCTGCGGCGGCCAAATTGCGGTTATTGGCGAAGAATCGCGCTGATAATCGGGTTTTAATCGGGGAATCCGGCGCGGTGCCTGCTCTAATTCCGCTTCTCAATTGCTCTGACCCTACCGCGCAGGAACACGCGGTGACTGCGCTGCTTAATCTCTCCCTCCACGACGGCAACAAGAGCGTGATAACCAGAGCCGGCGCTGTGAAATCCCTAATTTATGTTTTGAAAACAGGCACCGAGGTGTCGAAGCAGAACGCGGCTTGCGCGCTGCTGAGTCTGGCTCTGGTTGACGAGTACAAGCTCTCGATTGGAGCTTGTGGCGCGATACCGCCGCTGGTTGCGCTGCTGATAAACGGCTCGGTCAGAGGGAAAAAGGACGCGCTCACGACGCTGTACAAGCTGTGCTCTGTTCCGTTGAATAAGGAGAGAGCGGTGAGCGCCGGTGTGGTCAGGCCGCTAGTGGGGCTGGTGGCTGAACAGGGGACTGGATTGGCGGAGAAGGCGATGGTGGTTTTGAGCAGCTTGGCGGGGATTGAGGTAGGGCAAGAGGCGATCATTGAAGAAGACGGGATTCCGGCGTTGGTGGAGTCAATTGAGGATGGGAGCAACAAAGGGAAGGAGTTTGCAGTGCTGACTCTTCTCCAGCTTTGCGCCGAGAGTGTTAGAAACAGGGGTTTGCTTGTCAGAGAAGGAGGCATTCCGCCGTTGGTGGCGCTGTCGCAGAATGGGACGGCTAAAGCTAAGCATAAGGTTAGTTGATTTTTCTGTTCATGATTTCTACATTTGAAACTTGGTTAGATCACTGTTTTCTTGAATAATTTTGCTATAATTTCAAACATAATTGCCCTAACATTTGTTTTACTATACTTAGATAGTTAGATTACTCCCAAATCCTTTTGAAGGTGTAATTTATTGTGTCAAATACTGCTACAAAATAATCCTAATTATTGAGAATGATTCTGAAAGCGAGGGGACATAGATGATAATGCAAGTTGCATGTATTATGTCGATGATGTTTGAACTTATGATAAAAAGGGAGATCCACTTGCTCTTAATAATTGCACTTTGTCATAATCTTTCTCTCCAAATGATCAGTGGCTTGATATTGATGTTTTGATGCTGCTAATCTTGATTGTTTTGGATTTATATAATTGCATCACTGATGGTCTAGGCATCTTATTTTTGCATTATTTAGAGGATCAATAACTGCTCAAATGTTGCTTTTGTTGCTCAGCTACACTTTGCGTGTATTTATATTAAAAGCTGCAATTTTTCTCCACAAATGTCGTCATCATCCAGTTGTAACTGACTTGGTCTTAATTTTTTCAGGCTGAAAGGCTTCTTGGGTACTTAAGAGAACAAAGACATGAAGCTTCTTCTTCAAGTCCATAGAAGGGGGAGAGGTATAAAAGATGATTTATTATTGTACTATGATTTCTTGATAGCTTGCTGTTGGCTGTATATAGCAAGTGTTTTCTTGGACTTGTACAGAGAGTGCTCGAGTAATTTGAGGTTTTTGAAGGGGAAAAAACTCTAGAAAAAAAAGAGAAAAATTAAGAGGCTACTAGTTAGTGATAAGAAGCTGACCTCAGTAGTAGTATTCTGTGTTTGTTTGACTGGTTCTTTTCTAGGGAGGTCTTTGCCCTGATCGGGTGATCCCTTCCTTTTCTAACTCCCGCCGTTTTGTATTTTTTGTTTGAGGGGAGAAGCTGTTTCTTAGCTTGTGTAGTGAGAATTCAGGTCATCATCCTTGGTTTTGTTGGGTGAACGTAGTCTTGTTCGGATATAGTGTTAGTAGTTTGTTATGATATCCCAGTGTTGTATTTTTGGGGGCTTCGTTTTATATATATGTGGGATAGAATGCTATTATATCTCGGTGCCCATTAGTTTTGCTGCTTGCTCTGTATTGATGTGAATAATATCTTGAATACAAGATTCTTTAGCTTGCCAAGTTGCACTAGTTAGTGTTTCTTTCGCTTTCACCTGAGTGTTAAAAGTGGTGTTGAATCTAATTTGGAGATGGAAATGTATGGAAGAGTGGTGTGGAGTAGGATTGAAACATAAGTATGGAGGTGTGGCTGAAGCTTTGGTGTAAAGTTGCTCCACCACCTAGTGTGTGAAGGGCCTACCACTCCACAACATGCAATTGTAGTACAATTTTAACCATGATAGGTCCAGCCAACCAGCCACTGAACCCACACACAGATTATGTAGTTTGGTGGTGAATCTCTCTCTCTCTCTCTATGGACTCTTTTTCTTTTTTCTTGATCTTGTTATTATGGCCTTAGCTGGCAGAGCTGGTATATTTTGTCTTGCTGTTTGGACAGCCATTTTTGTATTCCTAGGCAGTTTCTTTTTGGGATATTGGTAGAAAAATCATAAAATTTGGGCGACTTCAGGTATTTTCCACGAATTTTAAATATGGTATTAAAAATTTGAATATGGTGTCAATTTCTCATGGCGGGTCATTCTTCAAATTTGACAGATCTACGAGACATTTTTTATTATTATACACCGTGTTCAAGAATTAGGGAGTTGAATCGACGTCATTTTATTTATAACTCAGACTATGTAACGCCCCGTTTTTCTAAACCTAATTTGTGAACCATAAATTACTTGTTTTAATGATATTATTTTTTTTACGAAGTCCGTGAATTAATTGTTGGTGGATTAATTGTTGTTGGACTAGATACTGTGAAATAATGACTGTGCGAATTTAATTAATTCCTGTCCGTGAGAAATATTTATTGGACTCAATTCCGGGTTGGATCCGATAAATTAAATAAATATTATAAAATTCAGTCAGTGATAAATAAATTGTGGACTGTATAATTTAAAGAAAATACAAAAAATACCGTGAATTAAATCAAAACAAATTCTCTTCCTATTGACTTGGTCACCAAGTCAAATTTAATTAGAGATTTTATAAAGATTAACCTCCTCCGTGAAAAGATATTCATCCTCCGTAATCTACAAATAAAATACCAAATAAATACAATTAAATCAAAAATAAAAAAAATATAGAAATCAAGAAAACCTCCCTCCTCAATACACGAAAAAACGTTCCCCTCACCCCCAAAATCTCTCCATATCTTTAAACCACCCCTCCATGTATTTTAAATCCCCTAACTCAGTTATTTCCTACTCTGCTCGTTCGCTGCAACAAAGAAAACCAAGCTATTCTTCTCAATCAAATTCAAGGTAACACAATACACAGAATTTCCCCCTCCCGTTATTCTACAATGCTTTGGAAATTAACTCATTCACTCTTCCTGTCAGAAACCGAGAACTAAAGCAAGGGGGTCCCGGCTTCGTTCAGTTACAATATGCAAATTGAAGGTATACCCTTCTTCCACCCAATTCCCCTCCAAATCCATATCTGTGCATCTCATGAAAAAAATAATAAACGAAACAAAACGATAATTTGAACAATCTAAATAAAAGATTCAAGCTTCAATTCATGAATTCAAATCAAGAACTTATCATCGAGGTTTCGGGGTTGTGCGGGGCTGTTCGGGTTGGAATCGGGACTGTTTCGGGGTGGTTTCAGGGCTGCACGACCACAGACGGAGCGGCGGCAGCAGCAGCCTGACCCGGCGGTATCAGCCGGCAACAGCGGCGGCGAGCTGGGGCAGCTGGAGCAGCGACGACTACGGAGGCGAAGCCGGGGCTGGCGTCGCAGCTTCTCGCTGCGGCGCGACGGCGGGCAGCGACAGCAGCGGCATCCCCCGGCTGAGCAGCAACGGCGACGACGGAGCAGCGGCGACGCGATTCCGGTGAGCAGCGGCCGGCAACGGTGGAAGGCGACGGCGAATCGGACGACGGCGACGGAGATTTTTGAACTCCCGATTTGGGCGAGAGAGAAGAGAAGAGAAGAGAGAAGAGAGAAGAGGGAGGGAGAGTGTTTGACGTGGGGGGTGTGTTTTTCTTCTTTTGGCCTTTGGTAATTGGGCCTCATTAATTAGAAGTGGGTGGAATTATTAAATTGATGGGCTTCTTTTAATTGTTGGGTTTAATTTGTAATTGGAGATATAAGGTGATGAAATAATTAAGTTTTGGGCCGATAATTAATTGAGGCGAACTATTTAAATAAATCTGTGAATTGATAATTAAATTAATTGTGGGGAATTATTTAATTAATTCCGGAATATTTCAACGAATGAATAATTATATCCTAAGTCCAAAATAAATATAGTTCGAGGGAAAGTGGTTGCGTTAATTTAATTACACACTTTTATAATTTAGGGGATTTTATTTCGATATCATTAAGAAAATACGAGGAGCCAACGGAGGAAATTGGGGGCGTAAGCGACCGTCGAACAACTGAAAACCGAGATAAATCGAGATAAAAGACTTGCTTTGGAGGCATGCATATTTATTTATTTATTTGAAAAGTGTGTTGATATATATATATTATCAAAATGTTAAAGGTGAATCATTGCAAGTGAATCGTGATACCAAGGGGAAGAAAGTACTTGAGGATTAAGCAGTCGAGGTGGGCTTTCTTTTAAATAAGGACAGCGTCCTAAATATTTTATCGATGGAAATGAAACTGTATTTATCATGCCGTGATTTGTGTTTTAACGTGCCTATCTGATATGGCTATGTGCCATTGTTATATAAATCGAATTCGGCTCCTTGTAGGGCCGCAAACCCTACTTGGACTAGTGTACACCTATGGTAGATCGTGTGCTAGCGTACGGGCTGTCCGGTCTAGTGGCTTGGTTTGTGGCCACATTCCAAGTCATGTATTGGCAGATATGGCTAACGTCTATGGGAAAATGACTGATCAGTCGACTTTTACAATGGGAAATGATTTTGAGTGCCTCGGGCCTTTCTAAAGCTAAACCCCGGTGGTTACTTATGTATGGCATGATAAATAATACTTTTATTGAAAATGTTTTCGGCGTGAGCCCACTGAGTATATTTTATAGTACTCAGCCCTGCATGTGTTTTCCCTATGTGCAGGTTGAGCGGCGACAAGGATGTGGTGGTGTTGAGCAAGTGAATTTAAGATTATAATTGTCTTTGAACCTTGAGTGTTATTGTGTCTTCACACATGACGTCACTCTTTCTCTTGGTCGTTTCCGCTGTGACGTTTCGTTTATTTATGTTTTATTTGGGGCCGACAACTTTAATTGTTAGGATAATGGATATTTTGAATTTCTTGTTGGATAATATCAAACTCTTGGTTATTTATTGGGATATGAATTGTGGTCCAACTTGTGTTGAAACCCTAATTCTTTTCGTCCGTTTCATTAAATTCTTTTCATCACAATCGCCCGTATTTAATAACCCTAAAGGGCGGTCGTGACAGACTAAGTCATATAGATTTCACGACTAGTCACGTAGAATCAAAGCCTACCAAATTTTTTTATTCGGGTGAGTCAGGGAATATTATATACATTCAAAATTTTGTGGTCACCTTCTATATCACTTTCAAGTTTATGAAAAATACCATAATTCATTCGAAATTTATGATGTTTAAATCTAATATCCCTTTATATTTTAGCTGTTCCATCTGCATGGTGTGGGTGTAGGTAGGAGGGGTGGAATATATTATGGGAGTTTTGGGCTTTAGATATTTAACTTTATATCCTGGGTTTGAACCTGTCATGTAATAATCATTAATCATTTCCTGTTGTAGATACTGAATAACCGGCCCAGTATGTAACTGTATTTGTGATCTCATTAAATTTGTGATTGTACTGTACATTTAGCTCACATAACTTTAGTTAATAACGCTCGGCTCGACCATATGTTGATATTAATTATAAACAATACAGGTCTCTATGTCTATGCCTAGCAATTTATTCATAATCAACTTCATTTAAATTGGGCCCAAAATTCTAACTTTCACTCAGAACTTCGGCCCACTCCATATGGCCTTTGTGGTCAAGTCGAGGTTCGAACACTCCAATTAAGAATTTTTTTTGAGATTTTTTACTATTTATAAAATGTTAAATGAACTCTAAATATCAAAGGCTCTTAGATCTAAGTTATTCCATTGGGTTCTTGTTCTTGATCACTCGGATATTAACGAAATGCTGGCCAATTGAAACTGCATAAGAAACCAGTAATTTTTTAAAAAAAGAAGGGAAATAAAATCTTCATAATAGAAAAATGAAAAGAACTGAGTGTGTGAAATGTGTTGTACAATTTTGTAGTAAGTTACAATAAGATATATGCGTCCATAACATCATATGTACATACTCTAAGTCTAACACATGCCAATTGGGTCATCTTTAAATGGTGATAAATTTTGGAGATGAATTTGGAAATTACAGTGTGTCCACATTTTTGTGCTAGGGCTTAAATGCCCCCCACCCCCCTACAAATTTTTTATTTTTAAAATTTAGTAGTGTAATTTTCTTGGAACAAAAAATCAAGTACGGAGATTTTCAAGAAAATTAATTCAAAATTTTCACAAAGCATTGAATGATAAATCAATTTGTTACAGACTTATAGCTATCTCAATAGTATGCATACGTTGTTACAAAAAAAGTCACATACACATACTTAAAATATATATTATCTATATTATTCTCTCTTTTACTTTACCATTTCTCCACTTTAACTATTTATTACCATTTTTACAAAACAGAGTGCTCAAAAGTAATTGGGACTGCTAAAGCGGGACGGAGAGAGTATTTTGCAGTTATTTATTACTCCCTTCTCCAAATTTTGAAGTAGATTGGACCCAAAAATACTTTACCTTAAGCCTCTAAACAAGAAAGTTTTCTCATCTACTCATGGACCACATTCCCTCCCCCAAGGACATATAATATCGTATTCTTTTCTTCAAACTTTGGTAGATATATATTCAATTTATTTTTCCACTTTACTTATTTATTGAATGCCCCCACTCTATTGTTGCTGGTAGTTGAACAAATCCATCTTTTTTCAATGTGTTTTGTTATTTTTATTGATTAATTCGAGGCGAATCTATTGTCATATACTGTCTACATTGTATAGAAACCTTTAATTTCTTTAGAACTATGAATTTTAAGCATATAAAACACTAGGTTCTTGTGATAATGTGATTTGTATAAGAAATTTGATGTGTGATGATTACCAGGATGGGAATGGATATAAAAAATTTAAGTTTAAATAATTCCATGTGCCAAACAAAAAATGGGTCATTTTAGATCCGACATAAAACCTTAACTATGATACAACATGTAAGTCGACTGCACTTTAATTTCATATAATACCTCATTTTTTATAATAATGCATGTGTTTGTATATGGAGTATATATTAATTAAAACAATATACCACATAAACACTTATTTTATAAAATTTCTATATCCTTAGCCATTTTGACTTTCGATAGTAATTCATTGATACTTTATTATAGACTTAAATTAAAACAATATACCACCGCATAACACTTGGTATTTTATTTTCTAGATCCTTAGCAATTTTGACTTTTGATATTATTCATGATAGTACTTTATTATTGACTTTTGATAGTAATTCATTGGGAATTTATTATTGAAAAGGATAATTCATTGTTACTTTGACAGAAGCTATAAGGCTAAAATCGAATAGGCATAAGTTGGGAAGAAAAAAAACGTGAAGGTGGACCACAATTTTCTTGTATTGGGCTGTGCACATAGTAAAGTCGAACCATTAAATTGTACTATAAAATTTGCTTCAAATGTCACAATAAGAATAATTAGGGGTGGGTTAGCTTGAACTAGCCATATTGGTATGAACGGTTATAATTGTGCAAACTTTTTTTTATAAATAAGGATATTGGAGTTTAATATCATGAAATTTTCAAAATTTTATTTTTTTTCTCATAAACTTTAAATTTGATATATAATATCATAAATTTAAATAGTTACTGATTTTTCCACCAACAACAAAATCTGACTACATTTCATTTGTTATTACATCACATAAGATATGATTACTACCGAAAAATGATAGAAATGTGATTACAATGTCTAAAAACAGAATCGAAAATATTCAACAACTATATGCCAAGTTCAAAGTTCGTGAAAAAAATCAGTTTTAAAAAATTTCATAATATTAGATGCCAATATCCAATTAAATATAAAGTATAAATGATTAAATGGACATAATTTCTTAGTTTAGTACACTTGATTATATATATATATATATATATATATATATATAGGGTCTTGTTAAGTTGAGATTTTTTAGCTTAATTGAGAATTGAGATGCATTTTCAGCCACTCATTTTGAAATGTCAACTGCAAGTAGATTATGTCAACTAAGGGGTATTATCGTCATTTCATTTCAATAGCCAGAATATCAAATGTCAACAACTCGTATTAAAATGTCAACAACTAAAAAAAATTTAATTTTTTTAATTTTTTTTAATTTTTTTTAATTTTTTTTAAATTTTCGCTCGATGTCAACTACTGAGACATTATGTCAACTATGATGTGTAGTCTGCACATCAAATGTCAATAGCTCTGCACATCAAATGTCAATAGCTTATAATTGACATTATATATGTGTAGTTGACATGAATTGTATATGTAGTTGACATTATATGTGTGTAGTTGACATGAATTGTATATGTAGTTGACATTACATGTGTGTAGTTGACATGAATTATATATGTAGTTGACAAAAAAAAATAAATAAATAAAAAAAATAAAAAAATAAAAAATCGAAAAAAAAATAAATTTTTTAAAAAAATAAAAAAAATATTTATTAAATAAAATATATGATGAAATTACAAATATGCCCTTTCACAATTAATTAATGTAAAAATATTTTCCATGTGGCAAATTCTGGACCACTCATTTAATAAAAATGAGTGGCTTATAATGCATCTCAATTCTCAATTAGGCTAAAAAATCTCAATTGATCATAACCCTATATATATATATATATATATATATATAGGGTCTTTATCAGAATATTTTTGCTTCCCACTTCGGTCAATTAGCAATAATTTTTCTGTGGACTTCCGGAAATCTGTTTCATGTAGCTTGGCAAGGAAATTTTGAATCATGGGTACAAGACCCTTTACACGTAAGACCTATTGCTCATGCAATTTGGGATCCTCATTTTGGTCAACCGGCCGTGGAGGCTTTTACTAGAGGGGGTGCTTTTGGCCCAGTGAATATCGCGTATTCTGGTGTTTATCAGTGGTGGTATACAATCGGTTTACGCACTAATGAAGATCTTTATACCGGAGCTCTTTTTCTATTATTTCTTTCTGCCATATCCTTAATAGCAGGTTGGCTGCACTTACAACCGAAATGGAAACCGAGTGTTTCGTGGTTCAAAAATGCTGAATCTCGTCTGAATCATCATTTGTCAGGACTCTTCGGCGTAAGTTCCTTGGCTTGGACAGGACATTTAGTACATGTCGCTATTCCTGGATCCAGAGGGGAGTCCGTTCGATGGAATAATTTCTTAGATGTATTACCGCATCCCCAAGGGTTAGGCCCACTTTTTTCAGGTCAGTGGAATCTTTATGCTCAAAACCCTGATTCAAGTAGTCATTTATTTGGGACCTCCCAAGGAGCAGGAACTGCCATTCTAACTCTTCTTGGAGGATTTCATCCACAAACACAAAGTTTGTGGTTGACTGATATGGCTCATCATCATTTGGCTATTGCATTTATTTTTCTTGTTGCTGGTCATATGTATAGAACTAATTTCGGGATTGGACACAGTATCAAGGATCTTTTAGATGCACATATTCCTCCAGGAGGACGGCTGGGGCGTGGGCATAAGGGTCTTTATGATACAATCAACAATTCGCTTCATTTTCAATTAGGCCTTGCTCTAGCTTCTTTAGGGGTTATTACCTCCTTGGTAGCGCAACACATGTACTCTTTACCTGCTTATGCATTCATAGCACAAGACTTTACTACTCAAGCTGCATTATATACCCATCACCAATATATCGCAGGATTCATCATGACAGGGGCTTTTGCCCATGGAGCTATCTTTTTCATTAGAGATTACAACCCAGAGCAAAACGAAGATAATGTATTGGCAAGAATGTTAGACCATAAGGAAGCTATCATATCTCATTTAAGTTGGGCCAGCCTCTTTTTGGGATTCCATACCTTGGGACTTTATGTTCATAATGATGTCATGCTTGCTTTTGGTACTCCGGAAAAGCAAATTTTGATCGAACCCATATTTGCTCAATGGATACAATCGGCTCATGGGAAAACTTCATATGGGTTCGATGTACTTTTATCTTCAACCAGCGGCCCGGCATTCAACGCGGGTCGAAGCATCTGGTTGCCCGGTTGGTTAAATGCTATTAATGAGAATACTAATTCATTATTCTTAACAATAGGGCCCGGAGACTTTTTAGTCCATCATGCTATTGCTCTGGGTTTACATACAACTACATTGATCTTAGTAAAAGGTGCTTTAGATGCACGGGGTTCCAAGTTAATGCCAGATAAAAAGGATTTCGGTTATAGTTTTCCATGCGATGGCCCTGGCCGAGGGGGTACTTGTGACATTTCGGCATGGGACGCATTTTATTTAGCAGTTTTTTGGATGTTAAATACTATTGGATGGGTTACTTTTTATTGGCATTGGAAGCATATCACATTATGGCAGGGTAACGTTTCACAATTTAATGAATCTTCCACTTATTTGATGGGCTGGCTAAGAGATTATTTATGGTTAAACTCTTCACAACTTATCAATGGATATAACCCTTTTGGTATGAATAGTTTATCGGTCTGGGCATGGATGTTCTTATTTGGACATCTTGTTTGGGCTACTGGATTTATGTTCTTAATCTCCTGGCGGGGATATTGGCAAGAATTGATTGAAACTTTAGCATGGGCTCATGAACGCACACCTTTGGCGAATTTGATTCGATGGAGAGATAAACCCGTGGCGCTTTCTATTGTGCAAGCAAGATTGGTTGGATTAGCCCATTTTTCTGTAGGTTATATATTCACTTATGCAGCTTTCTTGATTGCCTCTACGTCGGGAAAATTTGGCTAATTTTTGAATGTGTTATATTCGCGATAATCTCATTTTTTTCGACGGAGAGAAGGCCTGCCTTCTTATATTTCTACATCTAGGATTCGACTTGTATCATGGATACTAATAGGACCTGAACCATTATGGCAAGGAAAAGTTTGATTCAGAGGGAGAAGAAGAGGCAAAAATTGGAACAGAAATATCATTTGATTCGTCGATCCTCAAAAAAAGAAATAAGTAAAGTTCCGTCATTAAGTGACAAATGGGAAATTTATGGAAAATATATATATATATATATATATATATATATATATAGGGTCTTGTTAGGTTGAGATTTTTTAGCTTAATTGAGAATTGAGATGCATTTTCAGCCACTCATTTTGAAATGTCAACTACAAGTAGATTATATCAACTAAGGGTATTATCGTCATTTCATTTCAATAGCCAGAATATCAAATGTCAACAACTCGTATTAAAATGTCAACAACTAAAAAAAATTTATATTTTTATTTTTTTTAAAAAATTTTAATTTTTTTTTAATTTTTTTAATTTTCACGCGATGTCAACTACGATGTGTAGCCTGCACATCAAATGTCAATAGCCCTGCACATCAAATGTCAATAGCCCTGCACATCAAATGTCAACAGCTTATAGTTGACATTATATGTGTATAGGTGATATGAATCATATATGTAGTTGACATTATATATGTGCAGTTGACATGAATTGTATATGTAGTTGACATTATATGTGTGTAGTTGACATGAATTGTATATGTAGTTGACAAAAAAATAAAAATAATAAAAAAATAAAAAATCGAAAAAAAAATTTAATTTTTTTTAAAAAAATAAAAAAATATTTATTAAATAAAATGTATGATGAAATTACCATTCTGCCCTTTCACAATTAATTAATGTAAAAATATTTTCCATGTGGTAAATTCTGGACCACTCATTTAATAAAAATGAGTGGCTAATAATGCATCTCAATTCTCAATTAGGCTAAAAAATCTCAATTGATCACAACCCTATATATATATATATATATATATATATATATATATATATATATATATATATATATATATATATATATATATATATATTGTTGAGTAATTCCACTCCTTAAGTTATTACTTAGAAGATTAACGGCTTACTATTTGAATTATATTTTATAGTTGATCCCAAACCTTTTCTCTATCTTCTTAAGAAATAGTGTTCATTGGGATAATTGTCATTTTAATCAAAACTTTTGTTAATTTTTGGTTAATGCCATAATTTTTATAATTGGAATGTAAAATCATAAATTTTCAATTTTCCGCAATTTGCTTGTGATAGTAAACATCAAAATTAGTATGACAAATTGAATAATACAATAATATATGTGACTTGCTTACCACTTATAGTAAAAGTAAACAGAACTCCTGATCACAAACGTAGTACCAAAATGATAAACCGAGTGAGTATAACGGCAGATCCACATCATTTTAGAATAATAGTATTTGATATATGGGCCCTAATATGCAAATAGGCTTCTAGAGTTGTAGATACACTATTAGTCTTAAGAGTGAACTACATAAATGGTTTGTGACGTTTCTATTTGTGACACTGCAGGTCCCTGATAAAAAAAAATCGCCACAAGACTTTGACCTTAAACATAATCACATATCATGTTTTTGTAGCCAATTTTCGGACCAAAATACCCAAATGCCCATTTCAGTCATATTACCCTTTCTTGAAGGCCTACTCTGCACACAACTGTACTTTTGCAGACATTAGCTCTGCACTTTTATCAAATCAAAGTTGATGTTTCCCTAGGCTGTGTACTGTCCATCTATATTTTAAGTGTTTGAAAATAATTTCTCTTCTCTCACTGTAATTCATCATTCCATTGTCTTTCGTCGTGTGATCCCTACCGGCGTATACTCTGTTGTCAATTCATTCTCTATAGCTGAGCTTCATATCGCAATTTAGGTATTTGGGTCGATTTTTTGGGTGAAATTTGCAGCTGGATTTGGTTGTATTCAATATAGGGTTTATTTGTGTTAGGCTATGTCATGCAATTTTTTGGGATTTCATTTCAAATCAAAGTTGATCTTTCCCAAGCTGTGTACTTCCCTCCATATTTTAAGGGTATGAAATTAATTTCTCTTCTCTCACTTCAATTCATCCTCCCATTTTCTTTCGTTTAATGCGTGTGATCCCTACCGTCGTATACTCATTTTTCAATTCATTCTCTATAGATAAGCTTGAGATCGCAATTTAGGTAACTTGCACTCTGACCGATTTGGGTCGATTTTGTAGTTGAATTTGGGTGGATTTTGCAGCTGAATTTGGTTGTATTCAATTTAGGGTTTATGTGTGTTAGGCTGTGTCGTGTAATTTTTTGAGGATTTCATTTCATAAATAATGACGTATAAGTTTTTAATATGTTTTGGGTTTTAATTTCCAATTCAGGTCCTTGTTGCAATGTCTTCTTCAAGTTCTCAATCGTTTGGGTCAAGTTTCAATTGGGATTGGTCTCGTCTATAGATTGTGAACTGTAATCATGATCTTGAGGCTGAGCTTGTGATATCTAGGACGGCTGCTAATCCTGGTCGACGTTACTATCGTTGTCCAATATGGAAGGAAGATGTTGCAGATTATTCAGTTGGTTTGATGCGGGTCTATCGCCAAGTCAAGACACTTACTTTCAAAGAATCAAACTCGAACGAGACAAGTTTGAAGAACAACTCCGCTGCAAGAATATTGTGGAAGGTGTTCTTGAAGATAAATTGCGCATGAAAAGTGACGAATGTGAAGATTTGAAGTTAAAATTGAGCATGAAGATTGAAGAGTGTGTACGTCTTAATTTAGAAATTGTTAAAACCAAAAAAATGTCCCGAAATATGAAGATTGTAATATTGTTGTTATGCGTTGTAATTATTTTCCTAATGTAATGGTAACACTTTTCTTCTTCAATCAGTAAGAGGAGATTTTTTGGTACTAAACCTTTGAAGTTCCACTGTAAGTATAAGGGGTAAATAAGTGACACTTTAATTATTGTACACGAATGAAGTTTTACAATCACGAATGAAGTTCCCGAATAGTTACATTAAACTAACACTATGAAGTTTTATAATCACGAATGAAGTACGCATCTTTTGGTGAAATACCACCCTACGTACAAAACTTTTTGTTGAATAACACCCGACGTACAAAACTTTTTGTGAAATAGCACCCTACGTACAAAGTTAAAATATGCAGTACTCAATTAATATACGTATAGGTAGATATCAACAAATAAAGCATACACAAAAGTATAGTCATAAAATACAGACAAAACATGCAGTTAACTACAACTACATACAAGAGCCTTCTCATAAAGCATAGACAAAAACATAGTCATAATATTTGATCCCTACCAAGAATAGTATTTAATATCTGAATACAAGGGTCTTCCCATGATGATCCCTAACAAGCATAGTAATATCTGAATAATGTTTGACAAAAAAAGGCTTCAAGACACTAACAAAAACCAACACCATTGTTTAGACTTTTAAGGTTCCTAAATTTGATCACCGCGATTATTCAATCTTGATCCCCGCGACGGCCACAGCGTTGCGGCTGAGTCCTGGTCCGACGTGTGCTAGCCCTTGGACCAGTGGGATTGGTCTACAATAAACAACAAACCGGTCAAATTGACTGGCAATGTTTAGGAAATGAAAAGTGAAAAATTGATCTTGAACACTACATCTTGGTTTGACCTCGTAGACCGACGTGTGCTAGGTCGTTCCCGCCGAGGTAGATTGGTCTGTAACAAACAAACCATTAAAATACAGGCCAACAGGTAGGGAATTCATATAACCGTACCGAATAATACCTCTTCATTTTGAAACACGTTAGACGACTCAGTCCTGTCACTGTCGTCCGTCGTGGGTGGCTCACTGGGCTCACTGGGCTGTGAACTCTGTCCAACTTCGGTTCGAGCATCTACACGGGGATCATTGGTGCATGTTCTCCTGTTATGACCATCTTGTCTGCATCGACGACATCTGAGTACAAAGGTTCGTCGTAGTGACTCAAATCCATCCTCAAGATGACGAACCTGGGGCTATTCACGCCTCTGTTTCTTTGGCCGTCCACGCTGTCGCTTTGTCCTCGGGGGTGCCAATTTAAATCCAACATCAGAAGTCTTGGGCCAATTATCCATCCCATTGATTGGGTACATGACATTCTCGTACAGAATCGACATTGTGGACCGTAAATAATAGCGGGAGGCATAGTCTGATACGTCCTTCTCATTCTTGTTGATTGTAGCGATGGCATGAGTGCACGGGATCCCAGTCAGCTGCCATGATCTGCACGAGCAAGTAAATTCACACATGTTCACTAGCCTGACGGTCCCGACACTTGGTACGAATCCTCTCCGTTCCATGTTAATCTACAGGAAGAATCCCTCACGTACAACTTATCCACAATCTCTTTGATAACAGACGGCAGTGTGTGATCGTATGCCTTGATCCACTGGCCTCTAATCTGAATCCTCTCCATTTGACTCGTCTGGATCTCCTCCAACATGGTAATAATGGCTAACTCTCAAGCAATTGCTATCTTCGAATTAAAGGTATCGCATATATTGTTGAGGATAATATCACAACAAACATGTGAAGAGAAATATGCCTTCACCCATTTTTCTTTTGGAGCAACACCGAGTAGGTATTGATGTGCTTGGGGATATATAATCCGCAATGCATCCATCCGCTCCACATACTGTCCGTGGGTTGTACTCGACGCAAGCTCCCACAATATTTCCTTAAAATTCTCCCCGATGAATCTCTTCTTGAAGTTGTTGTATATGTACTGAACACAGAAGCGATGCTCGCTCGGTGGGAAATCCTCAAAGATGGTTTTGCAAGACTCTTCCAAAATTCATGTAACACAACACCCATATTAGCACATGTATAAGCCACAACACAAACACAAAATCTATAATCACAATCGAACTATTAATCTATAGGTCAAATCACAGCTAAAGTATTATTA
The DNA here is from genome assembly GCF_004379255.2 of Salvia splendens. NCBI lineage: Eukaryota > Viridiplantae > Streptophyta > Magnoliopsida > Lamiales > Lamiaceae > Salvia > Salvia splendens. Next base: position 4,186,371 of record NC_056049.1, read on the forward strand.
TCTAAAAATCACAATTACAGTATACACTTTTTACTGAAATCACATTACTCGTACCTTTTGCTGATCAGACATGAAGACGTATCTTGGGGCATTCTCATGTATGTGAAGGTCCTCTGCTAGGTAGCCGAGGAACCATTTCCACTGAGCATAGCTCTCAGCCTCAGTCACCGCCCTCGCAATAGGCCACCAACCATTGTTTGGGTCAATTCCCATGGCTGTCATAAGTTGGCCTCTGTACATACCTCTCAAGAAACATGCATCCAAGAAGATAATTGGACGGCAAAAACACATCCAACCATTTTTCTAAGGCCCGAGGCAACAATAAAACCTCAAGAATCTCGGGCCTACAGCTTCAGGATCCCTGAAGTTCTCGTAGTGTATATGCACACTCGAATCAAGGTGTGTCCATTCCAATTCAGCTTTATAGTCGAACAGTCTCCGGTATTGGAGGCCTGCCTTGCCAAAGATACCTTCTAATGCACTTTCTCTTGCGCGATATGCCTTCTTCCTACCAACTTTCAGCCCGAACTCCTCATCCACACACTGCCGTATAGCTGCCAATGGAATGTGGGGATTCGCTTTGATTTTCTCCATGTAACGCTCAGCTAGCCACTTGGACGTTAGCCATCTCTGATCCAACACTTGCGAGCACGTGTGAGCATGATCTCTCTGCATATTCACTACCACAAAATCGGTATTGTTGTGGGTTTCGATCTTCCTTGTATACACATACCATTCGCATGCCTTGCCTTTACAAATGGCACGAAGTCTCTTGCCATCATTTTTGGATACATGTACACGTCGTCTGGTCATTATCGCGTACTGGCGAATGACCTGATAGAAGAAATTTCAATCCTTAAAAAAATACCAGGCTTCCAAGATGGAAGCTCATTGGTCAGCTTGAATGGAGTGTACTTGATACCCTTTCTACGCAACCCTTCCAAATCCTCTAGATCTTGTAGATCTTCCACTGTTTCTTGCTCGTATAGTGGCTTTGTATCCGACGAGTTCTTTTTTTCCACCACAGGGGAAAACTTTCGCCTCTGCTTGGACCCTCCGCTGCCTTCACCAGTCTGCTGTCCTGACCCTTGTGGTTCGGTCTCTGGCTCCGCACTCCACTGTTGTCCCGCTTCCTGTTTCGGTTGTTGTTTCCGACATAACGACCGTAGTATGAGGTCAAATCTGTTCATCTCGACACATGTTGGCCAACGAGATAAAATGGCCGACCTCGTCAACATCATCATCTTCATTATTTCCCTTATTATGAAGATGACATCCGTCGGGACCATACTCGAAAGAAGGACAATAAACATCATCTTGGACAACTTGTTGGGGTACTTCTCCTACAACTGGTACAGGTTCTTCAGACGCTGCTTCAGTTGGAGCTGACTCTTGCAGATGGGTGTCAGCTTCGGACATGAACAATTCATGGGTAATGTCCTCAACGATCGGAAAGAATTCGTTGTCTACTTGTATGTCCGGCTGTGGTTGACAACCACCGTCCATGACCGGTTGGTACACATCTTCATCTACAAATGCTCCCGCCCTGTCCGAATTTGGTTGGTGAACTACAGATTCAGATTCAGTTGCAGGTTCATCAACATGGACACTTGGACCAATCGGATTGGAATGGTCAACAGATGAAGGTCTAGGTACATCCTACAATACACAAAATCACAAATGAGGTACTAAATCACAAATGAGGTACACAAATGAGGTACACAAAATGTACACAAAATCACAAATGAGGTACTAAATCAATTATGTAAATCACAACTCATTACCTCTGGTACGTGTGCATGGGAGTCTCCTCCTCCAACTTCTCCAACATATCCTCCTCCAACTTCTGCTATAGATTCAACGTGTGGTACTGCTACTGGTACTTCTCCAACTGCAGAGACCGGGGCTTCAGATGGTACTGATTCGGATGATACCGCTTCAAATGCTTTCTCTAAATTTTGACGAGCTACCTCCTCGTCCCTCCTCCTCTGAGAACGATCATCTTCTAAACTCTTTGTAAGATATTCCTCGAACTCAACATCCCTATCATACCAGCCAATCATCAAAGGCTTACTCCGGTGCCCTTGCAACTGATCCCCCTGCCTCATCTTCGTTCTGGGTTTTTGCTTTGCCACATTTGGCTCGGTTTCTTCAATCTCTTCAATAATGACTCCTGGGGGTTTCGACGCCCTGAATCTGAGAAGCTCTTGAGCTTCATCCTTCATTTTTTTCAATATAGCGTCAGCCCGGGTTATCTCCACAACGTAAATGTGAACTAACTTTGTCGTAGTAGCCGCCACTTTGAGGAAATCCTGTAGATGTGTATCCTCAACAATGGGCATCAAAGGGCCGCCTATTAAAACCCCCTCGCAGTCATGACTATACTTTGGATCACAATAATAGAACTCACATATCATCTTCCTATCATACTTCAACTTTAACACCATACTCGAGAGGTCTTTGAGCTGAAAATGGTTTATGTTACAGAAATCGAAGAATTTCAAATACCCACCAACATACTTTTTCTCATCTTTGGTAAAGAAGAATGAACCTCCATGATGGAAAGCAACTGAAAACTTTCCAGGTTCTTCCCCTGTTAAGGAACAATAATCGGACAATCAAAAATCAAACCAAAACATCCAACAAATATTCACAAAAATTCAATTTCCGGAGCCTAAATCACAAACTGAGGATTAAAAATCAATTTCCGAGGACCAAAAAATATTCAAAAAAAATCAATTTCCTAAACCCTAAATTACAAACTGAGGATTAAAAACATAACTTACTATATTCATCTTCTGGGACGAAAAAATCAAACTGAGGATCTCGGATATCCCAGGTTTCTTCTTCCACATCTATGACCTCCGTTGCATGTCTCAGTGGTGGTCGTCGTGGTGGTGGCGATGGCGGGGGTGTGGGTTCCTTTTAACGACGAGACGAATTTCGTGATGACGATGCGCCTGAGGATCCAGTGCGTTTCCGTTGTGACGTCATTCATGCAAGAGATATTTTTACATAGGGGAGCAAATAGAATGAAGAGTGAAAATAAGTTTGTAAAATTTTTAGGCGGGGTGGGAGAGTGGAGAGTGAACTACCTTTTTTGTGAAATTTTTAGGCGGGATGGGAGAGACTGAAGACTGAAAATACTGGTGGTGAAATTTTTGAAATTTATTTGATAAATAACAAATGGAGTATTGTATACGTGGCGTGTATATGTGGTGTAACTGCATACAAACCGCCGCTGACGCACAGACGTCAAACCTGATGGCTGAGGCACAGACGTCAAATCTCGACAGGTTGCAGGCCGCCACTGCCGCATGCAGGCCGCCACTGCAGATTTCCGTTTGATATGACCATAATGCCCTTTTAGGGCTGAAGGGTCTTTTAGTCAGAAAAAACACGATATGTGATTACGTTTAAGGTTAGAATCTTGTGGCGATATTTTTTTTATTAGAGGCCTGCAGTGTCACAAATGGAAACGTCAGAGACTTTTTATGCGGTTCACTCTAGTCTTAAATTGGGCTGCCCAAAGAATGTAGCAAAATATGGGGCGAAATTGGGCTGCCCAAAGAATGTAGCAAAATATGGGGCGACACTGATAATTAATCCCCGTCCCACCTTCAATATATAGCCGAAGATATCAATAGTGATAACCAATTCCCATCCTTTATTTCAATATTTTGTTTTAAGTTTTAACTCACTATTTCGTCGATTGGTGAACTTTGAATTATAATATTGGTTATTTGTATTATTTGGATGTTTTTTAGTAACTTCAAACTAATTATTATAGCAACGAGATGCGTAGTTTAATGACTCTGAATTTTCAACTTATTTATGTTTATAATGACTTATACCTTTCTCGGGTTTTTTTATTAAGATCAAGAAACTATGTACGGAGTTTGAAATTATGTTGAAAAATAGAAGAGATAAATAAAATAGAAAAGAGAAAGTAAAATATGCGATAGACTAAAGTAAGGGTGATTCGATATTTTATTTTTTGTTAAAAAAAGAAATGACTTAATTTAGTTGGGACATTCAAAAAAAAATACGACTCAACTTAGTTGGGACGGAAGGATTATCTGTTTTTATCAGTTTAATATCTGACATGTGGTCCATCGACCCATTTGATATTAAATTTATTTTTTGAGGGGGAAACCAATTAAGATAGCTTGTTACCTGGGCTTTGACGCATGCCTTTGCATACACTATTGCATTGGTTTGGCGCATCCCACCAAAAAAGACTCAAATTGCCAATTTATTACTCTCTCATTTCGTGGTTTATAGTCCCATTTTGATTTGACGCGAGTTTTAAGAAATTGTTTGACTTCGATAAGTAAAAATTGGAAAATGAGTTAGTGGAATGTGAGTCCTATTTTTACTTCTTTCGTCTCATTCTAAGTGGAGCATTTTTATTATGGCATGAGATTTTATGTAGTATTGTTTTGTGAATTAAGTAGAGAGACTAAAGCAAAAGAGAAAGAGAGGGAAAAAAATAGAAAGAGTAAAATGGTTCATTTAGAAGGTAACCGAGAGAGTAATAAAATGTCAATGAAATGAAAAAAAAAATGAAACTTAATCTCGAAACGGCAAAATAAAACTTTAAATTGCGGACAAAGAAGTGTTATTGTTTACTAGGATCACATGGAAATGAGGCGTCACCAGATGTATATTATGACTATATATTTTCCATCCTCCATCAAAATTTTTAGTCCAAATCTCCCAAACACAATCAATCAAATTGGACTTGATTCCGCCATTTATGCCTCTTCCACTCTACTGTTAATCAGCTTCTCTCTCTACTCTATTTTCTTCTTGTCTCTAATCTTCAAACCTAACCCTACTCTTTCCTAAACCCACTACCGTTATACAGTAATTGTTTAATTCGCAAATTATGATTTTTGTCTTCGTTTGATCTGCATTTTGAACGTTTTGCAGGATATAAGATTGAGGGGAGACTGCTGCATTTGTTACTTCCGGTATATTTCAATTTTTAATTTTCCGTCTTCACATTTGGTTATGTTATTTACATTTCAATGCGACAGCTGAAATGTTGAAATGTGATTGGTCTATTTCAATTCTTCTGGAAACGTGTGTTGATAGGATTTTGCTCGAGCTAAGAAGTTGGAAGTGGTAAAATTGTTCATCATCAAACATTTCAGCTAATTGACCTTTGAATTTTTGTGGAAACAAGTTACTTAGTTCAACGAGTGGATTGATGCAAATTGCCTCATGTTACTTTGCTTTATGTTTCAAATATTTAGGATACTAGCTGGTTATTGATGGATTCTGCATCTTCAATCATTTATTTAATGTGGCAGTATATTGTAGAAATTGTGAAGATCTACTTTCTTTTCTATTCTTTTTTGGTGAAAATTCAATTTCTTTGGCTAAGTGTAAGGACATGTAAGTTTTTTTCCTCTTCCACTTTTTATATTTTCTCTGTCACATCCTTGTTTATTTTTAGCTTTTAGACTTTTGGCAGTAAAGGTCGTTTACCTTTCTGTTTGTTGAGTGTGCCTTTTAGATTCCTTTCCTCCTTTTCTTTAATTAATCGATCTGTTCGTGTCAATTTTAAAGTGGTAGAAATTTAGTGCTATAATAGAAGCATTCTAACTGATCAGTTGTCAGTTAGGTGTTCGTCTATAACTAATCAGTTTGTCAGTTAGGTGTTTATCAACCAGAAGAGTTTCATTAGAAGCGGGCTTTGAACTTGGATGCAAGATTAATTGTGATTTCACTCATGGTTGTCGATAATTACTTGTTTCTTTAATGCATCCGTGTTTCTTTTCAGCCAATAACATTCACGAAGGGTTAAGTTTGTTGTCAATAGTAATGAATTATAATACCTTCCACTGGTTTGATTTTAAAGGAAGAGTAGGGATGCAGTAGGGAAATTTTGCATGGAAGAGAGGGCATTTTAAATCTTTGAACAAGTGCTTCACGTGTTTAATATCTTAAAGGAATAGAAATCTCCAAAGAAATAGACTAAGGATTAGAAAAACATATTGCTCTTATTGTAGTCCTTTTCTCTTTGGGTTTGAGCTCAAGGAAGAGGATGAAAGCACAAGGAAGATATTAGATTGAGGGAGGAGTATATGCATTTGGCATATTTGAAGAGGCACCAGGAACAGTGTTTGAAAGAGTTTCAAGTTCTTTTGTAATGACTGTGTGAAATAGGTTTAACTACTTTGTTTTGCCTAAAACTGTTGTATTTTTGGTTTCTAATGCTTTCCTGGTGATGCAGGTGCCTTGACATTCAATTGTTCTCGAAGGGCTAAGCAGAGATCTATGATTTGCCTACAGTAGTGGCTAGTGGAAGAACTGTTATTGAAGGGTGGAGTAGCAAGTGGTTCGCCTTCATCTTTCACATGCTCATATATATTGCAGGCTCCTTCTGTTGGTGCTTGAGTGCTCATCGTCATTATAACCAACCAGTGTCATAATACCATGGACCTTTATGCTCACTTGTCTAGTTTCCAGTTGTAGCTTGGTATTTGTCAAGTTCCATTCATAAGGATCCTGATTTTGTTGATATATGTGCAATAGCAAGATATGGTCATTCGGCTGTGAATAGAGCGTGGAAAGATGGCCAATCCAGACGAGGAACAACCACAATTGCAACAAACACAGCAGACAGAGGACTACCTTTTCAAGATAGTTCTAATTGGTGATTCAGCGGTTGGAAAATCTAACTTGCTTGCAAGATTTGCTCGAGATGAGTTTCACCCTAATTCAAAGTCTACTATTGGGGTAGAATTTCAGACCCAAAAGATGACGATTAATGGAAAGGAAGTGAAGGCACAGATATGGGACACAGCCGGACAGGAGCGGTTTAGGGCCGTGACGTCTGCGTATTACAGAGGCGCAGTCGGAGCACTTCTTGTCTATGACATCAGCAGACGCCTCACTTTTGATAGCGTAGGCAGGTGGCTTAACGAACTTCACAGTAAGCAACCTGACATTTTATTGCTGCATTTCAATTTGTTCATGTGTTGTCGTTATATTGGAATGGACAAAAACTTATGTACATCTGGATGTACGGTGCGTGCCTCATTAGAATGACCGCACTCGTTCTTATATGTTGGTTGATCCGACAACTTACTCTTGCTTGTTACAATGTTTGAATCTGAACAGCTCACTCGGACATGAATGTGGTGACGATATTGGTGGGAAACAAGTCCGATCTGAAAGAGGCTCGGGAGGTGACAACCGCGGAGGGTAGAGCCCTGGCCGAAGCACGGGATCTGTTCTTTATTGAAACGTCGGCTCTGGATTCGTCCAAGGTTAATGCTGCGTTTCAGAAGGTGGTGGAGGAGATCTACAACATTTTAAGTAGGAAAGTGATGCAATCTCAAGAACTCAAAGTGAAGGATCCGGAGTGGATGGGGAATGGGAAAACAGTGGTTTTGAAGGCTGAAGATGAAAACAGGAAGGAAACAGAAGAAGCACAAGCTAAAAAAGGCAGTTGCTGTTCATCATGATTTCCTGCTCATTTTTCTTCAATTCTCAGAGGAAAAGAAATCTATTTTTCTACCAATCTACCATAATCTGTAAATGGCTTGAGATGTGTTAGAAATGATTTCCATCAAGTATTTACCTAATTTGCTTTTCTTCTTCAACTTTGCACTAAACGCTTACCTTTTACAAATCAGACATTCAGGCTATTTATTCTGATAAATGGAAATGGATGCTTCAACTATGAAGGAACAGAAGAACAGAGGGAATATTTATTAACTCCATGCGGAACTGATATTTATCACCAACTCTTACCTCAAATTACCAGTGCTGCTGCCCTCACCACCAACTACCACCGCCCGGAGAAGCCGCTCCCCCATCCACCATCGCCCTCACTATCAGACGTTATATTTTGGAAGGATGGGTGAACAAATCATCCTCGGCTTGAAATGCTTCTTAGCTTGGGAGCTTTTTCGGCCTTCTTCATTACCTGTGACTCTTGTAACAGTTACTCCTCATTTCACTATCTCTACAAGTTTAAAACACCTGATACCCAATTTTCTGAATTCATTTCATTCTGCAAGTCAAATTATCACCCTCGCTCAGCTTCTCATTCATATCCCTCCAATCGTCCATGTAATCCTCCTGCACATTGAGTTCTCTTCAGTCTGATCAAGCAAAACTCTTCATCCTGACATGGTTCTACTAAACATGCCCACCGGTTCCGGTTCCGGCGGTTAACCGCCGAACCGGAACCGCCGGTTCAGGTTCCGAACCGGAACCGTGGCCTTTTTCCCGAACCGGAACCGTCAGAATTCGGGTTGCGGTCCGGTTCCGGTTCAAGATATTTCGAACCGGAACCGTGACCGAACCGGCGGTTCCGGACGGTTCGGAACCGGCGGTTAACCGGCCGAACCGCCGGTTCGGGCGCTAATTTCGAGGCATTTTGATGGGGGAACCGGCGGCAGCTTTTCAGCTGAAAAACCGGCCGGTTCCGGCGGTTAACCGGCCGTTAACCGGCGGTTAACCGCCGGTTCAGGGCTTCCGGATGCGGCGCGAGAAACGAGGCGACATGACGCAGCTTTTGCAGACGGTTTCGTTGACTGAACCGGCGGTTCCGGCCCGGGAACCGGCGGTTCCGGCGGTTTTCCGCCAAAAACCGCCGGTTTTTGCGAAAATTGAATTTTTTTTTTTTTTCAAATTTCAAATTCGAAATTCTTCCATTTTCCCCCCATTTTTATCTATAAATACCCCCCTCTATCCTCATTTACATTCACCCCACTCTTGTGTTAATAAGAGTTTCTCTCTTCAATCTCCCAATTCTCTCTCTTTGTCTCCAATTTCTCATTTGTGCTATTGTGCTTCCATTTAATTACGCAAGTGCTACTCTTATTACGCATTGTTATACACTTATACTTGTTCCCGTAGTTCTATCTATAAGTTGTCTTCCTTTCTCAATTGCTAAAACAAAAAAAATATTATTCCATATTTCTACATTTCTACTTCTACATAGCAATATGTCTTCATCCCGAGAAGGTCGTGTTGATAAGGGAAAGGGAAAGGCCAAGAGGCCATCTCGGAGATCCGTTATTGATGAAATTTCTCAAATGAACATGGATGAGTGGCAGGTTAATATTTATTATCTACTAATTTAATTAATTTTGAATTACATTACATTATTGTTCATAATTTTATTTTGTATTTACAATACAAATATTATTTTGTAGGCTCGAGAAGAGCAAGATGTGGCACATGCTATTGCTCTCTCTCGCTCTCAATACCGAGGCGATGCTTATGTTGGTACCGGTAGTGGTGCTCCCGGTCGCGGTGCCTATTCCCAACAAAGTCCAACCCCTGTGAATGTTGATGAAGACGATGATGATGACGACGACGAGGAGGAGGGGGAGGAGGGGGAGGAGGTAGAAGAGGTTCAAGAAATGCCACCCCCACCACCACCAAGGAGTCGGCGTGGTAGTGGACAACCTCGTCCTCCTCAACCTCCTAGACCAGCTGATAGGTCTTTAACCTCCAACATCATGGTGAAACACTTCAAGAAGGTACAAGATAGTAACGATCCTAACACTTATAATGTGTATTGCAACTATTGCGAAAACGTATACACATTCCGAAGGGGTGGAGGATACGGTACATTTACCCGTCACATGGAGAAAGCGCATCCGGCCGAGTTTGGTATCGCTCCAACCCAAACTCAACTCAACTTTCAACATGGAGTCGGGACCGGTAGTGGGACGGGTTCATCCCAAACATCAGGTACGTGTAGCAATACTCTTTTGAAATATGATCACAAAAATGCTCTTAATGTGATGTCTAGATTTGCCGTTATGAAACATCTTCCATTCAATGCTTTTGATAACGATGCTTTTGAGTCGAGTATGCGACAAGTTTATAATGCCGCTGCAAAAAAATTGAGTCGAACTTCAATGACTCGGGCCGTTGCTCGACAATGCATGGAAAAGAAGGCGCAATTAGGTACGTTTATTATTAACTTAGGGCATAAAGTTTCTATTTGTTCTGATGTGTGGACTGATTGTTTTTGTAAAAATTCGTATATGGGCATCACTGTGCATTTCGTTGATCACAGTTGGACTTTAAACAAACGTTTGATTGCATTTCGGGAATTTCCCGCACCACACACTGCACAAGCAATTGCTCAATTGATCATTCAAGTTTTGAATGAATTTCAATTGATCAATAAAATTTTTTCTATTGGTTTTGACAATGCTAGCGCTAACACTGCTAGCATAGATGAACTAATCAGTGCATGTTCTCCTGTTATTGATGGTAAATATTTTCATGTGCGATGTATTGCCCATATTTTGAATTTGTGTGTTCAAGATGCGATCGATTTGTGGCAAAAGTATGTTGATCCTATTAGAACTGCTGTGAAGTTGATTCATAACAAAGCTCCTATTGGTAGAGCTTGGAAGAGATATTGTCATGGTAAGCAATGCAGGTACACCAACTTTCGTTTGGATGTTTCAACTCGTTGGAACTCGACATATGATATGTTGGAGTCGACTTTGAACCACATTGAGTATTTATGTGATTTTTTTAGAAGTTGTCCTCATGTTCCTTCTGATTTGATTTTGATACCCGCTTGTTGGGACCACAGCATGGATTTATTTCGATTATTCCGCGCTTTCAAAAATGCCACTGTTGAGTTATCCGGAGTTTATTATCCTACTTCTGTGCGCGTTTTGGAGCATTGCATGTATGTGGCAATTGGTTTTAAAACTTGTGTGAAAAATAATCAATTCATTGAGTTGAAGGCTATTTTGTTTTACATGGTTGAAAAATGGTTAAAATATTTTTCACGTATTCCAAATGTGTTTTTGATTGCAAAATGCTTGGATCCAAATTGGAAGTTGCATGGTGTTTATAAAATTTTAGACATGTACTATGGTTGTTTGCACGCTTTGGATTTTTCTCAACTCCGCGAAATGGGCCAAGAGGAGAATGCTTCGAACTAAGTATTCCGGATGTTGATGAAATCAAACTAAGGTTAGATAGTGCACTTCGTTCTCTCTACGCGGAATATGAAATGCGGTATAACACCGCTCACCAGGTACGTGCTCCTCATAGTCCGTCTACATTTGATTTTGGTGGAGGGGATTTTACCAATATCATGATTGATCCCGACGTAGTATCACAATTGCAAGATCTATACGGTACTACAACCAATAGGACTAGAGCGACTAGTGAATTAGATATATATTTGGAATCGCGCTCTATTTTTCAAGATGCAGGTCCTCCTACTCAACAAATTGACGTCCTTAATTGGTGGGGAACACATGACAAAGAGTTTCCGGTACTCTCCATCATGGCTAAGGAGATATTCGCCGTTCCCGCTTCCACCGTCGCCGTTGAACAAGCTTTTAGTGTCGGCGGTTGTGTCCTAGACGACAGAAGGAGCAATCTCTCCGCCAAGAACATGGAAGCCACTATGTTACTTGACGATTGGGCAAAGGCGGACATGAGAGCACAAGAGCCGGATTTCGACTTCCGTGTAGAGAGTGATGGTGAAGAATTTTCTTCCGATGGCGATGACGAGGTCAGAAGCGAGAGCACTCAACATTAGCAATGAGTCGACGGGGGGCGGTGAACGGCGAGCACAGCCGACCAAAAAGGTAAGCAAGGTAAGAGAACTACGTGGGCTTTGATTCCTCAATAAAATTGTGGATACGTAGGCACCTCAACTTAAATTTGAAAAGTTTAACTTCGAAAGTTTAAGTTGAGCTCAAGCCCTTTTCAATTTTTTTCCCCCCCATTTCATGTTTTTTTATTTGTAATTGTAATGTATCATTAAAATATATTCCCCATTTGATATGTATCTTATTGGTGAAAAAGTGGATATCTTTGGGGCAAATGGTACTGGAACACAAATTTATATATGATCTTGAAGTATCATCCAGATTCCATATATAAATTTGTGTTCCAGTACCATCTGCCTCAAAGATACCCACTTTTTCACCAATAAGATATTTATCAAATGGGGAATATATTTTAATGATCTTCAACTTCAAGTACAATTTACCTTAGGATCAACCATTTTTTCTTGCAAAATGTTGCCCATTTTCTAAGCAAACACGTATCAGCACGCCATATACACATTGCTGCATTTCTAATAGGGGCAATTTGATCTTCCAAAGCAATCAATGCATCTCGAACACACATAGTCAGAACATTATTCAAGCATCTATCATGGAAAAAATCAGAACAAACTATCTATTAGTGCTAATTTTTTCCATGCTTGAATAATATTCTGACTATGTGTGTTCGAGATGCATTGATTGCTTTGGAAGATCAAATTGCCCCTATTAGAAATGCAGCAATGTGTATATGGCGTGCTGATATGTGTTTGCTTAGAAAATGGGCAACATTTTGCAAGAAAAAATGGTTGATCCTAATGTAAGAGAACTACGTGGGCTTTGATTCCTCAATAAAATTGTGGATACGTAGGCAACTCAACTTAAATTTGAAAAGTTTAACTTTGAAAGTTTAAGTTGATCCCAAGCCCTTTTCAATTTTTCCTTTTTCCCCCCATTTCATGTTTTTTTTATTTACCTTCCGAGTCCCACGAGGCGACGACACTTGTAAATTATATTATATTGTTGTATGTTGTTGTATTGTATACTTATGTATTGTAAATTGTAATGTACCGTTGTCCGTTACAACTCAAAATCAATAAAATTTATTTCATTTTCTCCTTATTCGTCTTATTTGTGCTTGAATTATGCATTGTCTTGTTCCGATTTATTGTATAAAGCCAAATTTCAAATTTTTAAAAAAAAAAAAAAAATTGAACCGGCGGTTCCGCCGGTTCGAAAACCGGAACCGTGAAATAGCCTCACGGTTCGGTTCCGGTTCCGAAGACGACCGAACCGGAACCGGCGGTTCCGAACCGGAACCGCCGGTTCGTGAACCGTGGGCATGTTTAGGTTCTACAAAAGGTCTGTGACGTGACGATCCTGAAAACCTTCCATCAATTCCAATCAAATATCATTGAGGGTGTGTTTGAGAGCATAGAATTGGAATTGGTGCCTTCAATTCCAAATCCAATGTTTAGCACCACAAAAATGTTTGGATTTGAAATTGAACAAATCTTCCAATTCCACAATTTGAATTCCATATCAAAAATAGAAAATTTGAATTCTAAATAGTCATAAAATTAGATAAATTCACTGTATATCCACAACACACACTTCACGCATTTCACGCACTACACACATTACACACACTACACGCATTTCGCGCATTTCACACACTACATGCATTTCACACACTACACACACTACACACATTACACACACTACACACACTACACGCACTACACACACTACACACATTTCACGCACTACATACAGTACACGCATTTCACACAGTACACGCACTACACACACTACACACATTTCACACATTTCACACTACACACATGTCATACATTTCATATACTCCACACATTGCACACACTACACGCATTTCAAGCATTCGATTTTTAGATTTTTTTTATTTTTAGATTTTTTTCTATCCGAACCGAACCAACTAAAAAAATTAAAATTTTCAAAAAGTTTAAACTGAACTAACCAAAAATCTAAAAATTGAACCAAATTTGAAATTTCAGTTTGTGAATAGTGTGTGTATTTTGTGTAAAATGTGTGTAGTGTGTGTTTTGTGTGTAATGTGTGTAGTATATATACTTTGTGTATAGTGCATGTAGTATGTTTATTTTATGTGTAGCATGTGTGTAGAGTGTGCAATGCGTGAAGTGTTTTTTTTTTATAGTGCGTGAACAATGTGTATTTTGTTTGTAGTGTATGCAACATGTGTAGTGTGTATATTGTGTGCAATGTGTGTATTTTGTGTGGAGTGTGAATTGTGTGTATTTTGTGTATGGTGTGTACAATGTGTGTACTTTTTGAAAATTTTAATTTTTCGATACGGTTCGTTCGGATCGAAAAAAATCTAAAAATAAAAAAAATCCAAAAATTGGATGCTTGAAATATGTGAAATGTTTAAGTGTGAGAAATGCGTGTTATGTGGAAAATGCGTGTAGTGTGTGAAGTGTGTGAAGTGTGTGTAGTGTGTGTAGTGCATGAAGTGCGTGAAGTGTGTGGAGTGTGTATGTGTAGTGTGTGGAGTGTGTATGTGTAGTGTGTGGAGTGTGTGGAGTGTGTGTAATTTGTGTAGTGTGTGGAGTGTGTGAAATGTGTGTAATTTGTGTAGTGTGTGTAGTGCGTAAAGTGTGTGAAATGTGCTTAGTGTATGTATTTTGTGTAATGTGAGTGTGCGTGTATTTTGTATATAGTGTGTATGCATAAATTCTTGAAATTCAATTCCATATCAATTACTTCATTTTACCAAACATAGGATTTGGAATTGAATTAGAATTCAATTACATCCAATTCAATTCCATAGAATTTGAATTCCAATTATGTGTTCCAAACGCTGCCCGAGCAGATGTTTTTTCTGCTCAGCATATTAATGAACATCTACAGCTCGAATCATCATTCCCATCCCTCCCTATAAATATCCTTGTGGGAGAATATATGATTCTGGATGAATTCCAGTGTCATCTAATAGATCAATAAGTTAACTACTACTGGAAGGAGGAAGCCAACAGCGGCGTTGATAAAAACCTTTTTTCCAAGCCCATGAGATTGCAGCAGTCTTTCCTAGTGAAGATGGCACCTGCTCTTACTAGGGACCTCTGGAGAGAAGCTGCTTTGCTTTTCTGGGTCCAAATAAATTGTAGAGGACCAAATAACTTGGCACCCAAATTAATATCTCAATGCCCACCTTGTGCTTCCATCTCATTCTTGTCCATATGGGTATATAACAAGGCCAAACAGTGATAAACAGGTTGCAGCTGTGACAATGTCTTATCCTCTGCTAAAAATGATTGCATCTTCTTATTAACTTCAATCCAGCTGCACCCCGGCCTCTTCTTCAACCCTAGTTCCTTCATGTTCATTCTAATCTTGCGTGCTTCCTCCCACTTTTTGTCAGCCGCATACATCTTTTCAAGGACGACGTACGTTGAAGGATCATTCGGATCCTTCTCAATAAGGAGATCAGCAACTCTCTCTCCTAACTCGACCTCCCCGTGCACTTGGCAAGCAGCTAATAGTGTGCTTAGCAAGTCCACATCCTCTGTAGCATAAGAGTTCTGCTGGAGCATCTCATACGCTTCCTGCAATCTCCCACCACGGCCCAAGATATCTATCAGGCACGAATACTCTGCAGTTGTAGGTCTGATTCCATAGTCGTGTTCCATCAAACTGAAAATTCTCAGGCCCTCATCAACCAACCCTCCGTGGCTGCAACCTGACATCAGTGCAAGGAATGTGACTCTATCAGGCCTTACACGAGCTTGGAGCATTTCGTCAAAGAGCCTCAATGCCTCTGGTGCTTGACCGTGAGAGCCATAGGCTGCAATCATTGAAGTCCATGACACTAAATCTCTTCTTGAGAGCTGGTTAAACACCGCTGCAGCTTCAGTTACAGCACCACATTTGGCATACATATCCAAAAGGGCACCCATTAGTACATCGTTGGAGCTCAAGCGACTCTCAGTGATGACCTCGTGGAACTCTCTTCCCTTTTCCAAAGCAGCCAATTGTGCACAAGCTGTTACTGCACTAGTGAGGGTGATTGCATCCGGCCTCACACCAGCCTCCCTCATATCATCATACACGCCTAGCGCCTCAAAATAGCAGCCTGAAGATACATAACCAGAAATCATGACGTTCCAAGAAACGGTATTCGACTTATGCATCACTCCAAACACCTTTTCTGCAAGTGCAACTCTTCCACACTTGAAGTAAAAGTCAATTAGTGAACCCTCTACATAGACATCATTCAATACATTGTTTCTAACAATGTAGCCATGTACGAATCTTCCATGTTGCAGTTGTGCCGATTTGGCACAAGCCACTAACAAGCTGCACATGGTGGTCGAATTAGGGCGCACTTTTCCCTCATTCATTCTAATCAAGAGTCCAATGCATGACAAACTGTCTCCAATCTGACTAAAACTTCCAATCATTGCATTCCAGGAAACTAAGCTCTTGACCTTGATCTCCTCGAAAACCTCCTTAGCCCTGTCTTTGCAGCCACATTTCCCATACATATCAACAAGAGCTGCAGCAATATAATCATCCACAACAAGCCCGCTGCTCAATACTTCTTCATGAATTCGTGCTCCTCTTTCCAAATTCGACATCCTCCCACACGAAGAAATCGCAATTGTAAACGACACAGAGTCAGGCCTGAACCCAGAGCTCCTCATTCTCTCAAAATACTCCAACGCCTTCTCCCACTGGCCACTCTGATAATAACCAGAAATCACACTATTCCAGGACGCCAAATCTCTGTCAGGCATTTCGTCAAACACTTTGAGAACAGAACCAAATACACCACACTTGGCGTACACACTCATCAAAGAGCTAGCAATAACGACATCCGACAAAAACCCATTCTTTATCAAATGGTTATGAATCATTTCTCCGTAATCAAGTCGTCTCAGTCCGCCACAAGCCTTCAACAAACTAGGATACGTGAATTCATTGGGGTTTAAATAAGGGAATCTGAGCAAACTCCCAAACAATGAGAGCGCGTCGGAAAACATGGAGTTCTTAGCATATGCCGACATCAAACCGTTCCATAACGTAATATCTAAAGGGTTTTCGATGCTCCGGAAAACCGAATCCGCACATCGATATGCGCCGCACGAGATGTATAAATTGATGATTTTTTTGCACAAGGCTGCGTTGCTCTGTAACCCAAAAATGATAGCTTTTTGGTGAACAAGTTTGGTTTGGTTTAACGACTTGCCATTGCTCAAGAGATATATTAATCTTGCCGAGATGTTGTCCATAAGAAATTGAATCGAAAGATTGAGCTCACAGTTACAGTATTGGCTAATGTCTCCTAATCCAACAGAGTAAAGAAATAGAAATGTAAGACTTATACTAAATTACTAATCCGTATGTTTGCAGACAGGGACGGACGGAGAATCAAAAGAAATTTACAGAAGCTGCTGCGCGACACCAGAAATATTGGGGAAGAAGACACTAAGTGGGCTTCATCATGTACTCCTATTAAATTCTATTGGGCCTATGTGTTGGAATGATTTTGTTTATTGGGCCTAAGTTTTAAACTTAAACATTAAGTCAGTATATATTAGCAGCCGCCAATATATAAGGAAGGCACAACATGTATTGTTGGCCTAATGTTTTCAAATACTATAATGTTTCTTATTGTTGAAATTGAAATAATCGTTAACTAAATATTCATGTATGTTTGTGAAATACTATAATATTGTACAAAAACAACTTTAAATACTCTAAATAATAATATAATAATTATATAATTCTGAAATCATCCAATGAATATAAATTATAAATGAAAATATAAAATTTTATATGTAGTTTAATTTTTTAAATGTAACTATTTTTTAATTTTTAATAACTAATAATAACAAAAAAAATATACGAACATTTAAATATGATAGTATGAATATTCTGCAAATGCCCAAGCCTTACCCAACTCATTTACTATGTGTGTCTAGGTTGGGCCTGAATTTATAATAAGAAACTCAGAGCAGCCCACTTCAGTGGTGGAGCTGGGCCCCAAAAGCCGAGAATTTATCATTAAACTAAAATAAATTGTCTAACATTGGATGCTTAACGACAGTAAAAAAGATGGGCGTAGTTTCGCAGTATAACGTTTGATTTGTTAGTTAAGATAATAGTGAAAAATAATAAGTTATAAGAAATACTTCGTCCGTCCACGAAAAATAGAGCATATTTATCATTTTTTATTGTCCACAAAAAGTAGAGCATATTTAAAAAATGAAAGTTTTCAACTTCTTCCTTACTTTTTTCCCTTCTCTCTTATTAATAATATGAACCTCACATTACACTAACACTACTTCTCTCTTACTTTTTCTTTCTCCCTTACTAATAATATGGAACTCACATTCCACTAACACTACTCTTCTCTCTTACTTTACCAATTTCACATTAAAACTCATGGCATTCACAATGTGTGATATTTCAAGGTATAAGTGAGATAAAGTTTAATGTAGAAACAACATATCCTAGTGATCAAACGTACCTATACTGTACCAATACCATAAAGATTGAAGCACCCATATTATTGTATTGATAAACTTTCTACTCTATAGACAGAGAGCAACATTCTAATAGTTGTTGATGACTATATCCAAAGAGCTTTGAGGCAAACTATTATAATGAAGATGCTTTTCTCTTTGCTAAATTTGAGGTAGGATTCTAACATTTTTTTCCCCATTTTATGATATTGTCTATAAAGTGGAACACTAAGCTTTTTATTTTGTTTCCCTAAAAATTAGGAAAATACAACAAACATTCAGTGAAATTTAAAAGAAAATAAGGTGAAGATAGAACTATTAATTTAAGATAAGTATGGACGGGCGTAGAAAAAAATATTAATAGAGACTGTGATTTATAAAATTTATTTCAAAGTATATTTTTTGGTGATTTAGATCATTTGTAGAAACTTTTACACAATAATTTACATTAAATCTGGATAAATTTTAAAATTTTATAAAAGAAAAAAATTAACTAGTTTTAGTGAGGGCTTTACCCCGCCCTCCCTCCGTTCTCCCTTCCACTTGGGTTCCATGAAGATAAGTAAAGTAGTAGTATTAAGAATTCACGTCGTCATCTAAGGATATAAATTAAAAATTACGGACATAAAACATATCTAGAGGGTTAATTTTATAAATGGTTACCATACTATGCTATTTGTAACAAATTGGTTACTAAATTTTAATTTGTTTCAAAATGAGTACTAAACATTATATAGTAGAGTACATTATATCTTTTGGAGTTTAATTTAATTTTTCTTTTTACGCGGCACTTGAAATGCCTCATACTCATTTCTAATTAAGTTAATAAAATAGACTTATTTACACATCATATTCAAAATAATCACATATGCCCAACATGAAATGGGTCATTTCAAAGTCCAAACCTACTTAAACCTTTACTTTGATACGACTTGTTAGGTAAGCCCGTCTGTCATATAATACTTCTTTTTTTAGAAGAATGTATATGCATATATATCGAGTACTATATTTTAATTAAAACAATATAACACATATAAACTTATTATTACTTTAATAGTAATTTGTTGGTTCTTTATTATGAATTTTGATATTAGTAATTCATTGGTACTTTACTATTGAAAAGGATAATTCATTGTTACTTTGACAGAAGCTATAAGGGCTAAAATCGAATAGGCATAAGTTGGGAAGAAGAAAAACGTGAAGGTGGACCACAATTTTCATGTATTGGGCTGTGCACATAGTAAAGTCGAACCATTAAATTGTACTCCTAAATGCTACTCCTTTCGTCCTAATTAAATTGATACAAAATTTTTGGGCATGTAGATTAAGAAATAGCATTGAAAAAGAGAAAAGATGAATAAAGTAAGAAAAGATATAGGGAGAGTAAAGTAGGTGATGGAAAAAAGTAAGAGTGATTGAACGTTTTGTTTTTAGTAAAAAAAAGAAATGACTCAACTTAGATGAGACATTCCAAAAGAAATACGACTCAACTTAATTTAAACGGAGGGAGTACTACTTCTTCCCGTTTTCTAAATGCATAAACTACTTTTTTTAGTTCTTTATTTAAAAATATAATTTTTTTATTTTTAAGAAATAGACTCCATAATTTACTAACACTAGTTTCACTATCTTTTCTCTTCATCTCTCGTATTTTATCCATTTTTTCTCTTTCTCTTTCATACTTTACCAAATTTGCATTAAAACTCGTGTCATTTCCAAAGTTTTTATTTTTAAGAAATGGAAGGAGTATAAAGTTTGCTTCAAATTATACAATAAGAATAATTAGGGGTGGGCTAGCTTGAACTTTACTAGCCATATTGGCATGGATAGTAAAATAATAAGATAGTAGGACAAATGAATCACATCATTTTGGAATTAACACTCAAAATATAATAACGCCGTTAGTAAAAAAAACAATGTGGTCTTACCATTTTAATTACAATTTTGACCTTGTGTGCTCGAGCAATCTATCTTTAGTTATTTACTAATCCCAATCTTTTATTAGTGAGTATACTCATGTTCACCACTAATCTTCAAATTTGACTTATTATGATGTGTATAATCATAATATGTTCCCATTCTCCACCTAAATTTTGTCAAATTCATAATTACTCCAAATCTCCCAAACACAATCAATCAAATTTGACTTGATTCCGCCATTTATGCCTCTTCCACTCTACTGTTAATCACCTTCTCTCTCTACTCTGTTTTCTTGTCTCTAATCTTCAAACCTAACCCTACTCTTCCTTTGATCTGCTTTTTCAACGCCAAGACTGCTGCATTTGCTGTTTCCGCTTTCCGGTATATTTCAATTTTCAATTTCAATTCTTCTGGAAACGTGTGCTGATAGGATTTTGCTCGACCTTGTTTCTCCTAACAAGTTGGAAGTGGTAAAACTGTTCATCATGAAACATTGACCTTTGCATTTTTGTGGGAACAAGTTACTACTTAATTGCTCCACTGAATCGATGCAAATCGCCTCATGTTACTCTGTTGCTTTATCAACTAAGTAACTTGTTTCAAATACTATTTAGGATACAAGTTGGTTATTGATGGATTCTGCATCTTCAATCATTTATTGAATGTGGCGGTATATTGTAGAAATTGTGAAGATCTACTTTCTTTTCTATTCTTTTTTGGTGAAAATTCAACTTGTTTGGTAAGTGTAAGGACAAGTAAGTTTTTATATTTTCTCTGTCACATCCTTGTTTATTTTTTGCTTTTAGATTTTTGGCAGTAAAGGTCTTTTACCTTTCTGTTTGTTGAGTGTGCCTTTTCGATTCCTTTCCTCCTTTTACTGTGTGATTCCATTGCACAGCACTCCATCTCATGTGTGAAAATTAAGATTCTTGCAACTTTGTATGCCTTGTTTTCTTTAACTAAGTCTATCTGTTTGTGTCAATATTAAAGTAGTAGCAATTTATTGCTTTAATAGAATTATAGAACACATTAGTCCATAACTGATCAGTGTCAGTTAGGTGTTTGTCTATAACTAATCAGTTTGTCAGTTAGGTGTTTGTCAACCAAAAGAGTTTCATTAGAAAACTGACTTTGAACTTGAGCCACAAGATTAATTTTGATTTCACTTTCGGGTGTTGATACTTACCCGTTTCTTTCATGCGTCTTTTCAGTCAATAACATTCATGAAGGATTAAGTTTGTCGTCAATATTAATGAATTGGAATACCTTCCACTGGGTTGGTTTCAAAGGAAGAGTAGGGATGTAGTAGGGAAAATTTGCTTGAAGGAGAGCCACGTTTTACATTTTAAACAAGCGCTTCGCGTGTTTAGTACTCATATTTTAAGGAAACTTCAAATTTCTCTTTTGGCAGTATATCTCCAAACTATGTATGCAAATTTTCGTTATAGATGTGTGGAAGAATTAGAAACACCTATTTTTTTAATAGTAGTCCTTTGCTTTGTGGGTTTGAGTTCAAGGTAGAGGAGGAGGAAAACACAACTACACAAGGCAAATATTAGATTGAGGAGGAGTATAGGAATTTTGCATATTTGAAGAGGCACTCCGGAACAGGAATCCAGTATAACTGATAAGTGTTTGAAAGAGTTTTTATTTTTTCTGCAATGATAATGACAGTATGAAAATAGGTTTAAGTAACTTGTTTTGCCTAAAACTGTTGTAATTTTGGTTTCTAATGCTTTCCTGGTGATGCAGGTGCCTTGACATTCAATTGTTCCTGAAGGGCTAAACAGAGATCTACGATTTGCCTGCAGTAGTGGCTAGTGGAATAGCTGCTATTGAAGGGTGGAGTAGCAAGTGGTTCGTCTTCATCTTTCACATGCATATATAAATTGCAGGCTCCTTCCGTTGGTGCGTGAGTGCTGCCTCATCGTCATAATACTTCCTCCATGGACCCTTATGCTCATTTGTCTAGTTTCTAGTTGTAGTTTGGTATTTCTCGAGTTCCATTCATAAGGATCCTGCTTTTGTTGATATATGTGCGATAGCAAGATATGGTTTTTCGGCTGTGAAAAGAGCGTGGAAAGATGGCCAATCCAGACGAGGAACAACCAGAATCGCAGCAAACACAGCAGACAGATGATTACTACCTTTTCAAGATAGTTCTGATTGGTGATTCAGCTGTTGGTAAATCAAACTTGCTCGCAAGATTTGCTCGAGATGAGTTTCACCCTAATTCAAAGTCTACTATTGGGGTAGAATTTCAGACCCAAAAGATGACCATTAATGGGAAGGAAGTGAAGGCACAGATATGGGACACGGCCGGCCAGGAGCGGTTTAGGGCTGTGACGTCTGCGTATTACAGAGGTGCAGTCGGAGCACTTCTTGTCTATGACATCAGCAGACGCCTCACTTTTGATAGCGTAGGCAGGTGGCTCAGCGAACTTCACAGTAAGCAACTTCACATTTTATTGCTGCATTTCAAATTGTCTATGGATTGTTTACGAATTCTTATATGTTGGTCGATCCAAGAACTTAGTCTTGCTTGTTACAATGTTTGAATCTAAACAGCTCACTCAGATATGAATGTGGTGACGATATTGGTGGGCAACAAGTCCGATCTGAAAGAGGCTCGGGAGGTGACAACCGCGGAGGGTAGGGCCCTGGCCGAAGCACAGGAGCTGTTCTTCATTGAAACATCGGCTCTGGATTCGTCCAACGTGAACGCTGCGTTTCAGAAGGTGGTGAAGGAGATCTACAACATTTTAAGTAGGAAAGTGATGCAATCTCAAGAACTCAAAGTGAAGGATCCGGATTGGATGGGAAATGGGAAAACAGTGGTTTTAAAGGCTGAAGATGAAAACAAGAAGGAAACAGAAGAAGCACAGGCTAAAAAAGGCAGTTGCTGCTCATCATGATTTCCTGCTCATTTTTCTTCAATTCTTGAGGAAAAAAAATATATTTTTCTACCATAATCTGTAAATGACTTGCCTAATTTACTTTTCTAGTCCTTCAACTGTTTGTTATTACACTAAACACTTATCTTTCACACATCAGGCTAATTGTTGTGATTAATGGAAAATGGATGCTTCTCTCACTTTTTTGAATACAGTAAGAGTAAGATTCACTTTTCAATATTGTTTTCCTACTTTTCGAACTATACATAATTTATAAAAAGTTATACTACTACTATTGAATTTTTAACAACTTTTTGCAAGTCTTTTTAAATAATTAATATTCCAAATAGAATTTTTAATTGCACATAATGAATTAATGCTCAAATAGCTTATGGGTATTTGGTAGATACTGATAATTATATCTTCTAAATAGGGATTAAATCCTGATCGCGCACTTTTTTTAAAACAAATTATTCACGATCTTAGATTCTTAAATATTTAGGACAATTTCACGCCTCACGCTAAATCTTTATGGATAAAAGTTTGTGGGAACAAAGAATCTTGAAATAAAAAGAAATTAAAAAGCATAACAGAATAAAGTTTAAAGAATGATAAAATAAAGGGTGGAGAAATCCATATCAGGAAAAACAAAATGTTGTTAAAATAATTCATATACCTTCCTCCATTCACAAAAAATAATTTCATTTTACTATTTAAGTATGTTCCATAAAATTAATTTACTTTCTATTTTCTAAACATTTTTTCCACACATTAACAATCCTAATAAAAAGCCAAATAGGTCTAACTACCCATTAATTCAACTTCAATTACTATTTTTTCATCTCTCATATTTTACCAATTTCACATTGTTATTCCGAAAATTCCTATTTTAAGGGAACAAATACTAGTATTAGTTATTGTTCGTGTTGCTTGCTTACGCAACTAAAACTTATGCTAGATTTGGTGGTTTTTGCCTATAATATTAGGTTAGGAATTAGGATATTATCTAAACATGGTATTCATCATCCATTTCCACCAATTGGTGCAGGTGTGTACATGCACTAAGTTTCTTTTTTTAACAATAAATACAAAATATTTGTAGAGATTAGAGTGCTACATCTATGAGTCTATCACACCTTAAATAATTAAACCTATATCTTACTTTTTTCTATTACATACATAATTTCACATTGCTACCAAAGTACCATTGAGATAATTTACTACATACATCAAACATAACATTATTACTTTAAACTACAAAATATTGTACTCCATAAATCTTATCTCACATTGTCAAGAAAAATTAACACAAAAAGAAGACGGTCAAGAAAAAGAAAAAGAGTACAGGAAAACAAAGCACATAGAGAGAGCAGTATAAGGGCAGGAATGGAAGACGAGGCGACGTCCGGGGAAGAAGAGAACGTTATATTAGTAACGGCTTAGCCAAGCGAATCGAAGTGTTGTAGAAGAGACTTACAGCACAAAAATGATAGAAAAAGTCTACACAAAAGAATGGAGGCTTCTCAGCTCAATCACAGTATACTTTCTTTTTTCTTGAGTATATTCTGCAACTCCATTGCACATTCTCAAACAAATTACCAAAAACAGAAAAACCCTATATTCGAAAGCTCGAGTTCAAACCTTACATAAAAATCTCCTTGTTCACTTGTCTAGAACAATGTCATTCTAGGCTCAATGATCCTCTCTTTTTGTTCCACTTGTATATATGGCCTCTACAATCTTTATGTATCCATACCGTAATATGTCCTAGGCTGCAATCCCTGCTTTAAACGAACACGTTATATGTGAGTTATAGTAGAGGAGAGTATAGTGATCAAGTCGAGTTCTTACCTCTATTAGACCTAGCATTAACGCTATAACCTCCAACGTAACCAACAGAATTGTTTGGTGCTGCATCTGTAGCGCCACCAAGCTCATAACCAAAAGGGTCGGAACCATCATGCCCGGGAGAAGGTGGTTGCCAAGCATGACCAGCGTAAAAGGACTCTCTGTCATACATGTTTCCCAAACCTCCATCACGGATGTTGTTTGGGGCTGAATAAGAAGACGTTGAGCCAACAGTGCTACCATTGTTTCTACCATAACCTGCCCTACCACCAATATTCATTTCTCGGATTCCATAGCCGAAATTCTCAGTGCTGAAGGAGGCATTTCCTCCACCTTGGGATGAAGTAGGAGTGGTGCCCCAGATTTCCCTAATACTTCCAAGACCACTGACATTTCCAGTTCCCGAGCCAATAAATGCATTTGACGTCATTGAGCTTGAAGCATAGTTGAGATTCCCGTTGCCCCATAAATTTCGACCATTGGTATTCAACATAGGGCCATTTCCAGCAACACCCCCATCATAGTGAATGGGACTACCAAAACGATCTATGTTTCCACTATAATAAGAGTTCATCCCACGCCCATAGCCAAAGCCAGAATCAGCACTTGCCATTCCATTTAAACCGAATCCAGAGTCTGAGTTCACACCCATGCTGAAATTAGCCGTGTTGTAGGGGGGATATCCACTCCGACCTACCGCCACAGGACTGAATCGACCTTCCATTCTCATTCCATAGCCACTTGGAGAGCTAGAATTGTGTCCTGGACTGTAAGCATTAAGGAAACTGCTCACTCTGTTCAGCCCGTAGTTATAGCCACTCGGTTGGTTCCGCGTTGGTCCAGGAGATAACTCCTTTGGAACAGCACGCTTAACCTCGACCATCTTTCCATTGAGTTCATGAAAAGTTTTGAAAAGGACTTTATCCACTGCTTCCTCCAAATCATAAGTGATAAACCCGAATCCTCTAGGTCTTTGAGTATTGTGGTCATACATCACGACAACATCTGTTATCGTACCAAATTGATCAAAGTACCTCTTGAAGTCATTTTCTGTGACTGAGGATGCTAAACCTCCTACGAAAATCTTTTTTGTACGAACAGGGCCAGGGGACCCTTGGATGCTGCCTTGGATGCTGCCATGGATGCTAGCATTGTTTCTGTTGAAGTTTTGATGATCATCTCTCGGAACAGCCTTCTTTGCCTCCACCTGATGACCGAACAATAACAAAATAAATTATCTGCAGCCATGTTCTCATTCAACGGAAGATAATCCCTCAATTTCTTTAAAAATGAAGCAAAGACAAAAGGAAAATTGCATTTTTACCAATACAAATGAAAAGTTGGCAAGGATGAATTAAGGTTACAATAAAAGTAAAAGAATGAGGTACATTTTATTGGTTGCATCACAACATATACTACCTCTAGAGTCAATCACGATACATTTCCAAACATGCTGCAATAAAGCACTGCATTAAATACAAACAAAACAAATTGTGTTCTATGACGGAAGAGCTAAAGTAAACTAAATGACAAAAACACTTGGCGCGGCGCATTCCATATTTTGTTCTGTAAGCACTTTAAAGAACACGACACCAGGAGACTTTCCAATGTTAGTCACTTCAAATCTCTGAAATTCCTCATAATTTATCCATTTTATTCATGTCTTAGACTCTTAGCAACATCATATGTTTAAGAAATAGTGTGATTGATGTTTAAACAAGCTAAAACCTGCTAGCATAGCCTAATACAAGCAATTTATCCGAATCTTGTTTCTTGCTTCCTAGCCTTTACCTATTTCCTTAACAGTACAAAAATTCATTTGTTTTGAAAGGCGGACCATCTCTTCCAAAGGCTTTTTTACTAAATACATAACCCCATTCAGTCCCATCACAACTGTGAAAACATTAGCATCGAAATGTCATTTACGAATCAGCATTGTCTTGGCTCATGTGACAGCATACAACAATTAAAATGACATAATACACGTACATCATAAGAAAAAGTAAAACGCCGCATACAACAAAAATGCCATCATATGCACGTTGTCACGTAGATCCAGAAAAAGTAATCGAACGCCATATATTGCACTAACAGGAAGTTTGTTTCTTTATTATCTATAGTTATTGTATCAAATCGAACGTTGCTATGTATTGCCATTGGTAATAAACATATCAGATTTAAGACATTCAAGAAAACTTTGCCAATAAGTTGGTAATCTTATGAAATGGTATTGATTGGATCATGTATTGCCATCTGTAACAAACATGTCAGACATATGACACACGAGAAACTTCGCCAATAAGTTGGCGATCTTATGAAATGTCATTGGCAAACAAACAGCAAAGCAATACACAACTTACAGTTCTCCCGTCTATGACGTGCCTTTCCTTGACAACTTTCTCAGCAACAGAAGCATCAGCAAAAACAATGAAACCAAATCCGCGAGCGCGGCCAGTGGTGCGATCCTTCATGATCACCGCTTCGACTACTTCACCAAAAGTCTGAAAATACTCCCTCAATCGCTCCTCGCTGGTGTCCCATGAAATCCCACCAATGAATAGCTTCCCAAGCTCCATTTCCATTATAGCAAATTACCTGATCTCCAATCAAACAGTCAATAATCCTAACCCAATAAACATCAATGATAGATACACAAACATATACTTAATTCTAACAAACTCAATAAACTGAACAAGAGAGAGAGGGATCCACCATCAAGTGAAGCTAGATCAGTAAACAGATGATGTGACAATCAAATTCAATGAATTAGGCAGCTCACTCAATAAAGAATCATTCATTAACAGCAAAGGAATACAATCATAATGCAGATGAGTCAAGAAAAGCATACCTTAAAGCAACAAACCTACTCAGATTTAAAAAAATAGGCAATCTGTTGTGTTCAACAGATCGAAAACCGAAAACAGCCGCAATCCAAAACCCACCTGAAAAAGGGTACAAAAGAATCAAACTTTGAGATGGAATGAGCAAGGGAGATCGATGAGGAACGAGTATTTACGGAAGAGTGGAAGCCCAGATGAAAAAAGGGTTGAAATCAAGATCTGAGAAGAGGCATAGATAGGGAAGCAGAGGGCTGAAGGCCCTCTTCTTTTCTTCTCCTTTTCTTTTTCTTGTTTAGTAAAATTCAGTCCTTGGTAGAATTGCAAGAGATTATATATAAATCTGTGTGTGTATTTATTTATTTATATATTTATTATTCTTTGATTTGTGATAGAGAGAGTTGTGGCTGGCTGGCCAGTGGAGATCGATTTTCACATCCAAAACGTGGCTAAATGGGTAACTATTTAGAGTCGATATATTTATTGTGTGTGTGTGTGTGGGTGTGTGTGAGAGAGAGAGAGAGAGCTCTTTGGGTATCCTCTCTGATGTAAGAAATGTAGGAGACGAGACGATGGAAGCGATGACGCTCTCTTTCTAAATTACGTGGATGCTAAATTGTCGTGTGACAAACTATTTACCGTATAATAATTTTCTTTTTGTGCCTTGTATCTTATTTATCACCTTTATTATTTAAAATATAGTAGTATTCTTTCATTCCATAAAAATAAATCCATAAATTATAAATGGATGAATCAAATTTTAATTACATTGAAGAGTAGAAGACGACGTTTATATTGCATAGGGCTAGCCTAGTGCACTTGGAGTACACCCTAATTTATTGATAAGATCGAAACAAATATTGAAATATCATGTTGAACTTAACAAAGAATTAATCTATATTGATATGATGGATGTCTGAGAGTTGCATTCGTCTAGAAAATGTAGATAACACACAAATTTATTTGGGTATACTAAAAGAAAAGGAGAAAAGAGTAAAATATATGTAACGCAAGAATTAGAAAATAAATAACAGACATGCTTGCTTCATGTGGAGGCAAGGCACTAATGTCACATGCTTCAATTTGAGATAAGTTGGTCACTCACAATGTCTATTTTAAAATATAAAATCAACCAATTTAAACTAAGGTAGATAAATTAATCAATTCACTAGTGTAATGATTCGAAGTTGTGAGTTATAGATAAAAACATTAATTAATTCACAACCCCAACTATTTGACATTGTGAATTACACTAATTAACATTATACTTTGAAGTTTAGAATGGTAAAAACTAGTACTACTAGTAATTAACAATCGAGACTACGAATTACAAATAAAACATTACTATGAGTTATGTGATACTGAATATTTTTCTCTTTCACTTTATAAATAAAGATGTCTTTAGTTTATACGGTTGGTAAATTTTTTAATTATATGCAAAACATCTTATGATAAGCACTAGATAATGCTACTTGCTCAGTTTCACCATGTACTGTTGAAATAAATTAAACAAGTACTAGTTCTAAAATACAAATAAAAAAGTACTTTAAACTAGTAATAAAAAAATATAATACTATAAATTTGATAATTTGACGGTCAGCTTTATTTCCCACTTTAAATAGGTATAAAGGTTTATATATTTTTTAAATTTTATTAAAGTAGAGTGGGAGAGGTGTGTGAAGAACAGAGGGAATCGAATCGAGATAAGCCATCACCATCTCTATTATATATTAACTGTATATACAATTAAGATGGCAGATTTATTTCATCTGATTAATGTTGATAATTTCCAAGATGATGCTGAGTCCACATGTACTACGTCTTCATACGTTAAATATTATTATAAATTTATATTAAATAAAACATTATGATCGTTTTGATCTTAATTAATGGCAGCACCTTTGTCATATAAAGAAAGTAATTATATATGCTTTGTCTCTATATATGAAATTTCATTATGTACATTGAAATAATCTCGGAACGTCTCAAATATAAATACGAATCACTTAATATTTAATAAAGGGGATATTATTTTGAGTTCGATATGATAATAATGTTTTGAGTTGAGAAAGAAAGATGCTAGCCATATATAAATGGAGAAAGTACTAGCAAATAAAGAAAATGAGTACATAATTTGATGTTGTTAAAAAAGGAACCATATCTTTTTATAAATATAATAATGCTTTATTATAGCTACAATACTAGAAACAATTATGAATTTGTATTAATTCAGATCACGAGTCCATATTAACTTTGATTCTATCTAAGGTCGAAATTTTCTATAGTATTTTAGAGATGAAATTTGAATTAAGCTACACATGTTCTTAATATTAAAATGAAAATATATAGTAATACTAATATGAGTCAACACGCTAAAAGTGAAAGACTTGGCCAAATGAATACCCATTAATATAAAAATTAGAATATTCTTGATTTCGTAATTTAATTAAATCTCTTGTTAGAATTATTCCATCATCGTCCAACTAATATACACCAAATTTAGCAACGGGTGGTTGAAAATGTTTCACATATGAAATTCGCCGCCTTTACCACTTACCAGTATGGTGGAATTATTATAATTTCATTCATTTGCTTTAGAATTAGTATTATTCTTGTTAATTAATATCAATGATTACATTAATAGTAGTATTATCATTGTTATTTCACTAATTGAATGCTCAAAATTACCTTTTTTGGCCTTCACTGTCAAAATTCTCGATGAATTAATGTGTCATTGTGAAAAACTAAAAATCAAGTTTTTTAATGAAAGCCTGTTCCCACTACCAAGTGGAACCCTTAGCGAGCATATTAATAGATAAATATATTAATGTATTAATGGAGAAATAATGAGATAGTATTAATTTCTATGCATCGAGAGTAGGGTATTTAATGACTTTAATATATACTATAAAAATTAACTGGGTCACAATTTTAGATTGGCATTCAATTCAGAATAATGAAATATTGTGGAGGACAAGAAATCTTTATGGAAGAAAATAGTGACTTCAAACCATAATATTAGTCACAGTTAGGGATATCTACAAGATTGTATGATTAAAGTATTCAAGCATTTGTGTTCAGATCACTTTTAGCAAAGAAGTACTCCATAATAGGAGTATTGTATTTTTTGCAAATAGGAAATAGAAACTGTTGAACATATCATATTTAGGTGTAGACATTCCAATAGTTTGCTGGCCGAGGTCGGCAGGGGGGCGTGAAGCTCGCCGAAGAAATGGTGAAGCTGGGCGGTGGTAGTGGTGGCGGCGCCGATTAGGCCATCCACAACGCTGTCACTATGACGTCCCTTAACCGTCCTTTAAAATACTATTTGCGGGCCCCATTGTACTTTTTTACTCCATCCCTTAACTAAGGGACGGAACCTGCAACCCTCCGTCCCTTAACCGTCACTTAAATTACTATTCATTCAATTTCATTTTTTTTATTTTTTTTCCACCAAATTCAATTAATAAAAAACACACTTCATTAAAAATAAAATAACATTACAACATAAAATAAAAATAAAACTTAACATTCAAAAAAATAAAAAAAAAGACATAATTAAAATCCTAAAAAAATGACATAATTTAAAATACAATTTTATAGAAAATAAAAAAAACTACTCCGCCTGCGAATCATCCCCCGAAGGCGGTGGAGGTGCCCTGAGGCCACTTGGAGGCGGGATACCAAGTTGTGCTTCCATAAACAGGACTCAGTTAAGTCAGGCTTCGTATTAGGTGGGCGTAAAGCGGGAAGTGTCCGCCATTGTGGCGGTCATGTACATGGACATAAGGGAGTTCAAGGGTCCCCCCGAGCCCGCCTGGCTTGATTCGGCTCGGCCCCTCCTCCCTCTAGCCGCCTTCGCCGCATTTCTCCCTTGCGGCCGACGGCACCCACGAGAGGACCCCCCGGCATCGTCTGTCGGGGTCTCCTCCTCCTGCGAGGAAAACTCTTGTGGCCCGAACCGCCCTCACCAGACGAGTATTGGCCACTCGTCGTGTGCTTCGTGCGCTTCGAGGTCGAGCCCGAGCTGGACCGCAAACCCCGGCCCACCTTTCCTCGTCCCTGACGACCTCCCAAACATCGGCATATTTGAATTGTTTGCCGGTGTCTTCGTAGTAAACCCGCAAAGCCGACCTCAGAATGTCGGCTCCCGTGGATCCGCTTTGGTACTGAGCCGCTTCATTCTTATAGATGCCGCAGAATCGTTTGACCTCTCTGTCGACTCGGTCAAAGTGAGCTCGGAGCATCTTATATGTGCGGCGGCGGGTCTTTTTCGGCTTAATCTCATGGTAGGCCTCGGTGACCTTTTCCCAGAAACACTTCCGGGATTGTTGATTCCCGACGATGGGATCGAACGAGACGCTGATCCAGGCATTGTACACCGCCAGCGTTTCTTTGGGGCCGTACGGATGCCGGCCTAGATCCTCCTCCTCCTCCTCCGCCTCCGCCCTGGAGCCTCCCCCGCCTCGGCCTCCTCCACCGCCTCAGCCTTCTTCCGGAGTGGGTTGAACCGGATAATCCTCCCGAATATGGGATAATCCCTGCGAATACAGCGGGGCGGAGGGACGGGCGTATGCATCAACATCAAAATTGGGTGGTTGGTACCCCCCCGGCGTGCCCGAACCCTGGGTGCCCGGCGTCGACGAACCGGAACCACCCAATGTGTTGTACTTGCTCCCCCAGTCACCGAACGCGTTGAGATCCCACGCGCCGGAGCCGCCACCGCCGGAGTTTTCATCGCCGGGCATTTTGTGATTAGATGTTAGATGAAAATTGGAGAGGAAATGGAGATGAATTTGGAAGAATAAACGTGTAATTGTGTGTGAAATAAGGATGAATTAAGAGTATTTATAGAGTAAAAAAATAAAAAAATAATAAAAAATAAATTGAAAACTGCTCTTTTAAACGGTAACATTACCGTTTCACTTTTTTTATTTTTTTTATTTAATTTGATTTTAAAAATTTTTAATTATTGCGTCAGCCTGACGACGCCCACTCGCGGGCCGGTGAGTGGGCATCATCACGCATGGCCTGGGAGCGCGGCGCGTGGCGAGCTGTCCCGCGTTACGTCCCGGCGGAACGGGTTTCGTGACGAGATGGTGAGGAGCTGGGGACGAGACGGGGCACCGCAACGCGTCGCGCTGCCGTCCTGGCTCTGCGTGACGGGTTGCGGGCCACCCGCGTGATGCGTTGCGGGGGAGATAAAATAGAGAGATGGGGGCAGACGAGAAAGATAGAGAGGAGAGAGAGATGGGGCGCCACTTTTAGGGTTTGAGAATTTACTAATTTATGTTAATATTTGGGCTTTATTTAGGGCTTTAAGGATTTATTTCTTTATGTACTATACAATATTTGGGCTTTATTGAGCTTTAACTGTACTCTATTTTTTATATTTTAAAGTTTAATGGTAAATAGAGTTTATTTGGGTGTTTTGCTTTGTTACTGTGTCTAAATTTATAGGTTCAATTTCAACATTTCATTTATTAGACTTTGCATATGCATTTTTACAATGAAATTCTTTCAAATAAATAACAAAATGATATTGTTTGGGAGATGGTACTCATCGAATAATATTGTAATAAAATAATTTGTGTTGTAATTGTACTCTTTATGTAAAATAACAAATAAAATGACAAGGTTAACAAAAATATAATGCTTTAAAAGTACATATTATATCACACATTAAGTACTAAAAATACTACTCTAAATGTTATGTATAAGCAAGTTTCTAAAAATTTATGAACTCCATTTCTTTTATAATAGTTGAGTTTTTACTCTTAATAACATGTGACGTTTGTCGCCGATCTATGATATTTGTGGGCGATCGTGTGTGGGCGATTGAAGAATTTCGGTCAAATTCTTCATTCGTCGAGTGTGCGTATGAGGTTGTGATTGTTAGAAAGTAATAAAAATGGACACTATTTCATTTTATTAAAACTAACCTTGAACTAATGTAATTTAGCTGAAGAGAGAGAGTTAAACAAAAAAAGAATTGATGTTCGTGTAAAAGCTTATTTACCATAAGATAGATAAGAAGGAGATGAGAAAACCCCAAAAAAAGATAAAAATAAAAATAAATAATATTAAGGACATGGAATTAAATGAAAGATTATTGTCTATTAACAAACATATTAAATTAAAAATGAAGCAAAACATACTTCTTTTAAAGATATAATAAAACACATTGCAATCATACAAAATTATAATTACAAATAATTTATCACAAAGATATACTCATATTCATCGGTTAAAAGTATTTTGCATATTTCAAATATCAAATATGAATTTGACATTTGGCCATGCATTCTTATTTATAAATATGCATGTATATATCCATATTCCTAATATGACATCTCCTCCTAAAAGTCTTACATTAGTTGATGTTTTCTAAAGACTCGGCGGTGAGCCCGGCGGCGGCCGAGGCACGGCTAGGTGTTGAAGGGGCAGAAGCTAGAGGTAGTGCTGTGGCGGCGTGGAAACTGTTGTTCAGTGGGCTGGCAGACAAGAGGAGGTAAGAGAGAAGAAAATGAGGGAATGGAGAAAGACGTTGGCGTTGCTCGCCGGCGACGCGATTGTGCATGCGAGGCGGTGGCGGCGAGGTGAGTGAGAAGAGATTTTAGAGGCGTTATTTTAGGGTATTAGTTGTAGAAGAAAATTGTATCATTGTATGTATAAGCAACATTAGTTTGAGCTTAGTGTATTAAATTTTAGCATTTGGGTTTTAAGAATACAAAATTTTATAATTGAATTATTTTTTAATTAGTTAGAATTTTTAAATTAATTTTTTTATTTAAGTACTACTATATAATTTAATTAAATAAGTTGAAATTATTTATATTCATAATTCATATTTAAAATTTCATATAGATTTAATTTATAAATACAAATTTATAGAGGGGAAATAAGTTGAAAGAGGTATAAAAAATCAATGGCATTAATGTGTGCTAGAAGATAGGGCTTAGAAACGTCTCAAGTAACGTGGGACGAAGGGAGTAATAAATTGATAGTATTGTTATCAAAGCAAATAACATTTGATATCAAAGTATTGTATACCATTATCTGTATATTCTGATTTTAAGTTCAACTAAGCATGACTCAGATACTGAGTAATTGAAATTTAGTTATGTAGAGAATTTTTTTACATTCTCGATGAAGAATATGTGTTTTTGAGATCCTTTCTATTTTCTTCTAGTTCACTGTTGATTATGACGATTTTCGACAGTAAAATAACTAGATTGAACTTGATAGTGTTGGGTGGTGTCGATGTTTTTGATGTATTTCGTGGATTAAAAAAAAGTTTTCTTTGAATTATCAATTGGTATGTGCTTGGTAGAGGCAGTGATTATGTTTTAGGATTTTCAACTTTGATTTGTTTGACTTTTTTTGTATAAAGTAATTTTTAAAATATTTGTGTGAGGTAAATTCACAACTCATACAAAATGTTTTATCTTTATTCTTTCTCCACTCAACTTACAAAATAAACTGTTTATAATCTCTTTCCGAAATGCTTTATTTAGAGTGAGATGGTACGATATACATTTCTTTTAGTATTATAAAGTGTATACAATGATATTATTTCTTATTTATGTTGAACTACTTTGAATTTGTAGTATTTAATAAGTAAAAATCATATGACCCATGAGTCGAGAAGGAGAAGTATGAATCCGTTAGATTACCTTTTATGCAATCCAATTATTAGTTTGTTGTAATCGTTCTAAGTTTTGTTTTATTAATGAGAATGTATATTTTTGTTGATCACAACTTATGAAATACTCCCTCCGTCCCAAGGAAGATGACTCATTCCTTAGGGGCACATGAATTTATGCAGTTTTTTTTTTGTGTGTCAGATAAAGAGAATAAAGTAAGAAAAGGTAATAAAGTAGAGATAAAAGAGATTATATTTTTAGTAAGGGGTCATCTTGGGTGGGACAAATTAAAAGGAAATTGGGTCGTCTTCGGTGAGACGGATGAAGTATTAATTTATTGAAATTGTAATTTGTTTGATGACTATTTTATATTCTTTTCATTTTAAATGTGTAAAATATTATACCCTCCCGGTCTCAACTAAGCTGAGTCGTATTCCTTTTTGTAATGTACCAACTAAGTTGAGTAATTTTTTTTTGACAAAAAACAAAACATCCAATCATTATTACTTTATTCCATCAACTACTCTACTATGTCTTCATCTTTCCTATTTTATTCCTCCCTCTTACTTTTCAACACAATTTCTTAATCTATGTGCCCAGAAATTTTGTCTCAACTTAGTTGGAACACAGTGAGTATTAATTAGCATTTGTATTTTTTTATTTGTAAATACTTGAAATATAAACATATGTATATTTACTAACATGTTAATATATACTCCATTCGCCACACTCTAAATGACACTTTCTAAATATAGAAATATCACTCTTTCTACTTTTTCCTCCTCTCTTATCTTATTCTCTACTTTTGCAATATCGTGCTATACTTGCTCCCACGCTGGATGTTGTTGATGAGGTTAACAAGTTTCTGAGAAGATGTTTGATTTCTATGTTTTGTTGATTGAATTTATAATGAACTATTTACTTTTTCAAATAATTTTATTTATTTACTTTGGTATTTACTATTTCTCAATCTCTTGTTTGTATATCATATTCGATTTCTATTTTTCCCCACATATCCTTTTGTTATAGTGGATTGATAGATTGATAGATGTAGAAGTATGTTTTTTAAATCTTTATAATCTTATGAATACAAACTTTAAATAGTTTCTATTCTTGATTTGCAATAACTTTTACATTTTTCTATATATTTTTTAATTTAATTTAATTTCTTTTAATTATATTTTCTTATTTTTTGAAAATTAGTACGGGTGGTAAAAGTAGTTGATATAATAGTACTAAAGATTAAAATAAATATTGTTAAATTTAAAAAACCAAAATTCAGTTTGTTCCTAACATTCCTTCTCAAGCCAAAAACCCTAGCCCCTAAAACCCCTCCATTTCTCAACCTTCGTTTCACACTTTCACCCAAAACCCTCAAACACATCCATGTCTTCATACTATCAAATGATTCATACAAATCAATCGGCATTTCTCTGAGAACTTCCCACATCAACTCACACACTGCGATCATAAATGTTTAAAATTTCTAGAATGAAATCACTCCTCGCTATCAGTCCATCCTTCTCCAATTCCGTCGCTGCCGCAGCTTCTTTCAACCTCTACTTTCATTCCAGACCTTCCACTCTTCTTCGCACAAGGACCAAGATTAACCTCTCCAAAAACCCCAATTTTTATCCGGCCATATTTTCGGCCAATTCAGTCAGTAAGTATGCAAATGTATCTAGTAATAGTAGTCAAAGTCGAGGATTATGCACCGATGGACGTTCATCTGGTGAGATTCATGTGATTGTGGGACCCATGTTCGCCGGGAAGACCACCACCCTCCTTAAGAGAATGAAGTCCGAGAGCAATAATGGCAGGTTCGATTCATATCCTTCCTTGTTGGCTTTTATTGTTTTATTTGTTAAATTTGCGAACATTGTTGATTTAGTTAACCAATTATTGTTTTTTTGCAATCGGCTCATTTTTTTTTCAATTGGCCTGCTAATTTTCATCATAGAGAGATTAATTTTTGAGCCGTGTTGGACCTTGAGGGTTGTAGAATTGATAGTAAACACCCAATGGTCCCATCCGTTGGTTGCCTTGGGCGTTCCTTAAGTTTGGAGTCTTATACTTCAGTTCAGAATCTAGGATTTGATGCTATTTTGAGTTTAAAGGTTGGATTAATTGTCACTATTGAGATATCCCCAGATTTCAGGGTAACATAGAGAATTCCGGCCAGTTGGATAGAACATTGAAGGATCTCTGTTTCACTGGGAGAGTTAAAGAAGCTGTTGGAATATTATGCTGCACGGGAATGCAAGTACATTCCGACACATATTCACTTGTCTTGCAAGAGTGCATATTTAGGAAGGAATATAAGCAGGGCAGAAGAATTCATTGGCAAATGGTGGCCTTTGGATTTGTTCCGGATGAGTATCTAAAGATCAAGATTCTGATCCTGTATGCAAAGTCTGGAGATTTGGGTTCAGCACACATACTTTTTGACATGTTGCGAAAGAGAAATTTGATTTCGTGGAATGCATTAATTGCAGGATACGTGCAAAAGGGGATGGACGAGGTGGGCTTGAGTCTGTATCATAGGATGAGGCAGCTCGGTTGGATGCCTGACCAGTACACCTTTGCGTCTGTGTTCAGGGCATGTTCTTCCCTAGCTTTCCTGGAACAGGGAAAACTTGCCCATGGTGTACTGATTAAGAGTCAAATTAACAGTAACATTGTAGTTAATAGTGCACTTATGGATATGTATTTCAAATGCAGTAGCCCTTTTGATGGGTTTAAAGTATTTGATACGTCTTTGGACAGGAATGTCATAATTTGGACTTCATTAATATCTGGATATGGCCTCAATGGAAGAGTATCCGAGGTTTTGGATTTTTTTCATCAGATGATAAATGAAGGTATCAAACCAAACCAAATCACATTTCTTGCTGTACTTTCCGCATGCAGCCATGGAGGGCTGGTGGATAAAGGGTGGGAATACTTTTCTTCAATGATGAGAGACTATGGTGTTCAGCCAAGAGGAAAGCATTACGCTGTTATGGTTGATCTTTTAGGCCGTGCTGGTAGGTTAGAGGAGGCTTATGCATTCGTCCAAACATCACCTTATAAAGAGCACCCCGCAGTATGGGGTGCTTTACTTGGTGCGTGTAAAATTCATGGAAATATGGATATGGTGAAACTTGCTGCGAAGAACTTCTTTGTGTTAGAACCCGAAAATGCTGGAAAGTATGTAGTCCTGTCTAATGCTTATGCGACGTTTGGTTTATGGAAGAATGTCGCAGAGATAAGGAGGGTAATGAAGGGGTCAGGGATAAAAAAGGAGCCTGGTCATAGCATGATAGAGGTACGAAAGGAGGCCCATTTCTTCTTTATGGGACATAATACTCATAGTGAGACAGAACAGATTCATTGGCTGATTAGAGAATTAGCCTTTATTATGAAAGATGTTGTTGATGCTCCGGACTTCAGTATTGAATTGGAGTAAAATTACAAGTAGTTCATAAGGTGATCAGATTTGAGCTACAGTTTTTCAGTAGCACATATGCTCATGGCTCATCAGTGGTGGGTGAGACATGGAAATGTTAGATGGATGTGCTGTATTTTTGGCTAACAACTAATCAATACGGACAATTGGACTACTATGTTAAGAAGAAATACAAACTTTCCGCATAAAGACAACATGGTGCACAGTATATAAAGGTAGGGAGGGGTGCACAGGAAGAGAACCCTTTATCTGATGACTTTGACTTAACACATCTTTCTTCATTTTTGGTGGCTCATTATTCCTCTTTTATGCATATTTTGAAACTGATCTCATCCTTATCTGTGTGAACCTATCTTTTCCTTATATTCTTGTATCAAATCTTAGTTAGGGCTATGATTTTGCAGAAATGTAGCCGTAATAAAATCGAACAAAGACAATAGGTATGCGTTAGATTCTATTGTGACGCATGATGGAGAAAAGTTGCCGTGCATACCTTTAGCGAATCTCTCATCAGTTCGAGAAAAGCTGGGTGCTGAATTGTATGATAAGGTCTGGTCATCTTCACTCTATTTCTTTGACCTGGAAATACTCTGCAATTCCTACATGTTAGCTAATATTGCACTTTTCCCAACAAACAGCTAGACGTGATTGGTATCGATGAGGCTCAGTTTTTCGAAGACTTGTACGACTTCTGCTGCAAAGCTGCGGATCATGATGGGAAGACTGTAATAATAGCTGGTTTGGATGGTGATTACTTAAGGTGGTGCTTTATCTTCGACTATAACACTAGTAACAAAGGCTACCTTCTCTTACATTTTGTGTATTGTTGTTTGTAGAAGGAGCTTCGGTTCAGTACTCGATGTGATCCCCATTGCTGATTCAGTTACCAAACTGAGTGCCCGGTGCGAGGTTTGTGGTAAACGGGCACTGTTTACATTGAGGAAGACGGATGAGACGAAAACTGAAGTTATTGCCGGGGCAGATGTATATATGCCTGTTTGCCGCAACCATTATGTAAGCGGACAAGTGGTTAAAGAGGCTACCAAAGCTGTGCTCGACTCTCACAACCTCAAGATTAGCTCAGTTTTATAGGCCTTCGCGTTTGATCTTTTTCGTGATTTCTGGTGTTTTCGATTTTACAAACATCTGCCACTGCCTGTATTAATCTGATTAGTATGTAGTATTAGTAGTAGTAGCTATGAATAACTATGTTACATTCTACGTATTATTACTGCTTAATTATTGTCTCCAACATATTTGAGCTTTCCATACTCTGGAATATCTCCTCCCCTCTTTAATCAATGTATAAAAAAATTTAGATTTCCACATTATAAACAAAAATACAATTTTTTGCTTTCATTGAGAGTTGAACTCAAGACCTCCCGCTTACTAAACGGGTGCTCTAACCAACTGAGCTATGAAAGCTTTGTTGGTGGGTAGTATAATTTTATGATTATAGCTTATTTGAATACAGTTATACTTTGATGATAACTTAGGAATCATACTATAATGAATTAGATTTAAATTTATTTCATAGATTATCTGAATACATAAACAAATAGTTATTTCAATAATTTTGTTAAAAAGGTAAGTTATCAAAGAAAATAAAATCTTAATTTGGAAAACCAGTTGCACAAAAAATGGTTGTAGTATCATTTTATACAAATACCTACATGAGAATCTCAGCATACAGTATCAAAAAATTACATATAAGAGCTATACATGGATTGACAAGAACCCCATTACAGCTACAACCTTCTCCAAACCAAAGTATTTTTCTTGTAAGCAGTGGTTGCATCCTTCAAGAACCCGAGCACAATCTTCCCGCACTTCGTCTGGTTCAACTCTCTTCTGTAAGGCTCCAGAGTCTTCATCAGAAGCTCGCACAGCCGCTCAAGCCCGCGTTCCTTCAATCAACACATTCCAATCATAAAAAAATATTCAATGATTGTTAGGTCAATGGGACAACAAGAATAGCACCTTAGTCTCCTTGAAAGCCTTTTGAATGACATAGTTCCCATACAGATCTTGAGCAAGCAGCATTGGTGCTTGAGGTGTTATAATGATTTCCTTCACCACATACACTAATCCAAGATCTGAAGCCATCATGCACTTCTCCACCACATGGCTGCCTCCTCTCTGCTGAGAGAGCTCCACAATCCTCCCTCGGAGGCCTAGCACCACCAACGAACTCAGAGTGGGCTCGTTCCTCAGGGAGAGAAGGCACTGCACGACATAGTTCCCATACTCATGGAACGAGAGCTCAGCCGAGCAAGCTGCTATGGTGTTGAGAAGCCTTAGCCTCTCTCCCCCACTGATTTTTTCGATTAGTTCATTTAGTGATATGCATCCCACTTTGTCCTTGGCAAGATCTTGGCAGTAGAGTATTGCTTGCTCATATAAAACTTTGTTAGGTTGAAGGAAGCAATCGAAGCAGGTCTGGATCACTGATTTTGCTGTGTCATCAGTCATCATGGCCAAAAACTGAGTGGAGAAGATCTGTGTTATGGCTAAGGCTTGGCTTGGCTTCTTCACCCTTTTGATGAGCTTGCAAATCGAACTTGCTCTGTCGAAACAATGCTATTAGAGGAAGGGATAGATACAAAGAGAGTTTGCTAATTGGAAGCGAAAAACAACAAAATTAACACACCCTTGTTTGCAGAATGCAGCATTGATGAAGGATTGGCTTGACAGCAACACGTCTTCGACGATCAAGTCCAACTGGTTGGAACGACACGAGCCAACCAGCTTTTTGAAGACGCTGGAGAGGGCTTGGTCCGTCATGAGAGGGAGATAGGAGCCCTGCATGATCAAAAGAAGCATGTTTATGTCCACAGGGTCTCCTCTCTTGAGAAGCTCTTGCAACCAGCTTAGGTCGATTTGGGGCCCGGATTCGACGTTGCTCGTTGATCCAACGTCGCAGCCTGTGTACACCACATTGTTTGTGATCGAACTGAATCCATTATCAGGGACAAAGTTTGAGTCTTGATCAAGAAAGAGTTGGTTATTCTTGGATGTTGATGGAGGGAAAACCCCTGGTTTGTAGTCAAACTCTAGTCCTACAAAATCAAGAAAATCAATGTAATAAACCTTAAACCCTAATTGATGAAAGATGAGAGTGCATTTCACCTTGCTCCGGCAAACAAGATTTATCAGCGACGGCGGTGGCGGTGGGGGCTGCCAATTCCAAATTGCCGTCGCTGCACATCTTGAAATTCCCAAAACGGAGGGAGAAGGATTGGGCGTGATTGGGAGTTGGATTATCCATGCTGGAAGAGGGAGAAGGATTCATGATGATGGGGTAATATTTGGAGGAAGAATTGGTTAAATAGAGAGGTTTGGTTGTGAATTTGAATGTGATTTGGATTAGGGTTTTGACTGTAATGAATTGACTAAGAAGGAGGGGAGGTTTTGTGAAGATGGAGATGACCGTTAATTGCTATTTTAGTGGGATTCGAAGTTGAGTTAACTCCACACTCAACTTCTACTTATATTATGGAAACTCTCCCTTCTTTTTTTCTTTTTTTTTCTCTTTTGTAGTTATTTATTGTGAAGATTATAGAGATGGTAAGTTGGAAGTTAACAAAATCTAATTTGGAATATTTTTTAAAGACCAATTTGGAGTTGTATTTGGAGA
Organism: Salvia splendens; assembly: GCF_004379255.2. Taxonomy (NCBI): domain Eukaryota; kingdom Viridiplantae; phylum Streptophyta; class Magnoliopsida; order Lamiales; family Lamiaceae; genus Salvia; species Salvia splendens. The sequence continues at coordinate 4,228,689 of NC_056049.1, forward strand.
CGACTCAAACTCGTGATAAAGTAAATGCTAAACTAGTATATTAATTGGAATTTATCAGTGATATACTTGCAATAATTTAATAGCATGATAGATTAAGATATCTTACAATCCAATCAAAGTAACATTATTTCAAATCTTTTTAAACAAGTTGAATGAAAAAAATAATGTCTAGGGGGCTAGGGAATATATATCTCAATTTTTCACATCATTAAATTTACACAAATTTAGATGTGACGTAGTTGTCGTTACTACATGCAAAGCAAATTTGTAGCATGTGCACACAACTATTATATAGATATCGGTGATGACATAATTAAATAGGCGAAGACATCAGACATAAAAGAAAACATACTTAGGTTATAAAAACAACTTGTGAAAAATCTTGATTAGTTGCAATTTTGTATATTAATAGATCATAATAAGTTTTGTCAAAATAATGAGGTAAAAAGAAATTGAAAGTACATTTCTTTAGTCACATAGACAATCTTATGGTTTTCAAGTCTTATTAAGATTAAAAAAGTTCAAATAATTATTAATCATGAATTAAAACAATTATTGAGTGCCCATGTTAAAAACGCTTAGTAAAAACGAATCTTTTCTCGACAATTCATTTATTTATTTTTTGGTAAAAGTGATTATTAAAAAAAAGCGTGTTAGACTGCCAGCTAGTACTTACTAAATATAAATAATTGGAATCTGAAAAACGTGACTTATAAATAATTGGCCAAGTTTTAAAAACATTGGTTGCTCTAGAAAGAACACTTCATCTCGAACATCCTACATTTACATATATCATAACAAAGGGTATTCTAAAAGCTAGGGATTAGAAATAATTTTAGTCAAATAATTGTGCCTACAGCCTAGAGGTCCATTACAAAGAATAAAACTGAATATTGTAAAAAAAGAGAAGTCACAAACAAACTCACTGTGAATAAATAAAAAAAAGTCACAGAAAAACAGAGGTGGCAAAGAATGTCAGGTTCTGGAATCAGGTATAGCCAATGATACCTTTCAACACCATTAAAAAAAAGACACTTTACACGTAGAGTCATCTCTAATACAAACCTACAAGAGTTACTAATCATCTCCACGCAGAAGCTGTAGCTAAAGGTCTATTCTTCCATCCAAGATACAGAGCACCATCGCCGAGCTCCGCACTTCTGTAATTTGAGCTATATTCTCTCAACATGTCCCTCACCGAATTGCTAACCGACGGGCTGAGCCGTAGCTGGGAGAATCCGGCCATCGCCAGTCGCATCCTCCACTTGCCAAACACCTCGTGCCTCTCCACCCTCTCGACCCCCTCGCAGGCTATTATGTTGACGACGTCCTTTGCCACGCAGTGCTCCTCCGTGTTAATCCGCTGTCTGTCGTCCCTCGGGCGTCCTGCGTCGATGGACTCGAACATTGCTGTATAGTAGTCAAGGGTTTCAGCGAATCTCTGGGTGAAAGTAGAGGTATTAGTGTTGGATTCTTGCTCAACGAGGGTCACGATCTTGGGTGACAAGCTTTTGATTAGTCGGAGGAGGCGGTCCCGATGATTCGTAGTGCTCACACTCTCGTCTGGCATGTGATGCAGTATGTAAGGGAAATTCACGGCCAGGGCTTCCCCGTGGCGGACTTTGAGATGCTCTAGTTGGACTTGACACCCCGACATAGCTGCACCATTAAATTCAAATGGTACCCCACACGACTGGGCCAGTTGTGCTAGCTTCTGACCGACTAACTCGAGTCCTCCGCCTCGGGCATGAGCTGAATCTGAATCATCAACACCGGTGATGCGAATGTATGGGGGCCCACCAGGCCGACGCGAAAGAGCTTGAATCAAGGACATCCACTGACTACCTTGAGCAATCTGGAAATCAATTATGTGGATCCGGTTTTCGTTTTCCATGGCTTCCCCAATGATGACATTTGATGACATGTAAGCAAACTTATAGTACGGGACGATTTGATAGAGCACGCCCATGTACGACATCAGTTCCAAACTCGTTGGCTCTTTGCACTTCAGCTTTTTGTAAATTATACTTCCAGATGATAACAGCCTAGCCCTGAGTCCTTCCAACATGTATGCACCCAATCTTTGTGCAGGCTCACCAGATACCGAAACATTCTTCTCCAATATCTCCATCATAGCTTCCGCAGCTGATATCGCAACCTGTCTGTCCGACATAGATATGGTATCAGCTTCTGATACGATTTCAGCACAGGCAAGAAGCAACTGTTTGAGGTCCATATGAGGGGCCATTTCCAAGATTCTGTTGTATCTTGTGAAGGGAGAAGGTTGTGAAACTACACCGTTGAAGGTTCCACTATCATCTGTATCAGATTCGGGACCCAAAAGTTCGTTCCTCAATACCCACAGCGCATGGAGCATCTTGTTTTCATCATCAACCCCAGAGCACCCACTCAGAGGTGAACCGTAAGTATTATCAGATGGTTGATAAAGATCGGATGCATACGACAGAGAACCCTGGGGAGAAAATGGACTTCTATTGGAAGAGACACTTATAGCTGACGGTGAACTGTAGGTAGCATAATCAATGGCTGGAGTTGATTCCAAAGTGAAGAACTGGTCAGGGTAAGTTTGAGAAGAAACTTCATTTCCATGGCTTCTGCTACCGGTTGAGTCATTGTTCAGAATTTGAAAAGTTGAACTGCCGTATGAGTCATTCTGCTGCATAGGCTGATTGTAAAAGCTTTGGAAAGAGGCAGATGTTTGGTATGTTTGCATCGGAAGTAAAACTGCAGCCAACTTGCTTAACAACACGGGACTTCCAGTGAGGTATACTTGGATATACGATACAATGATATGACTCACGGGTTACGTCATTCACGTATAATATGCATCTCCTCCTAAATTAATAGCAAAACTCCTGCGGACACAAAAGGAAACAACAAAACCATATTAGCTACATTCACTCCAAAACTAGAGACCTTGATGGAGAGAAAGAACTAAAACCATAAATTTGCCAATAGAAATTTCAAATAGGTGTATGTATTCCATCAAAAGAAGTTCTTGATTCAGCTTAGACGATACATTTCCTAAGCCTGGCACAGCCATAAATCACACTTCCGCAATTAGAACTTTTTAGTGTAGAAATTGAAGTACCTAATGAGGTTCCCCAAAGTCTTAGTAAGTTTATTAAAGACACCAATGAAGCATACAAATATGATTATTTAAAAAAAAAACTACTAGATCCCGAAAAGGAAAACCAAATAACAGATGAGTTCTTTCAATAATTTGTTATCAGTATTCATTTTCTTATTGTGGGAGAAAAATAGCATTTAATCCCAAAGCTGCTCTATTTATTTGCTCAAGTACCAACATAATTAAGCTTTGAGTTAAATACCATAAATGCAGATGCACAACCAGCAATCATAAAAAGTAAACCCCCAATAATTCTCTGCGTAATTTGCCACTTTGACTTAACCATGGATTATAAAGTACTCCTACCAAAAAGATAAATTAAGAGAACCTATAAAATGTAAATTACTGCAAAAACCAGAACATATTCCGATTCGCATAAGATGAAATATCCTGTTTAACTCACGGATCGATCTTCTAAGAACAAGAATAAAAATCTAAAAGTATGTTTTCGGCTGTTGCCTGCTTTACACTTTTCCAACAAAAATAACATAAAACAGAAGCAACTCATGATCTAAAACTATGCAAAAAGCAAAAAATTGAAATTAACATACAGAAATCAAAAATAACATAAAACAGAAGCAACTCATGATCTAAAACTCTGCAAAAAGTAAAAAATTGAAATTAACATACAGAAATCCATAGAATATGAGACACCAAATCTCGATTTTCCTCTTCAATCCTCATAAAGTGCGAAAATCACAGATATACAGTTGAAAATTTTATCCGTGGATACACACACCAAAAATAGGATGCATTCATCGGAAAACTAACAAGTTTGCATTCAAACAGCATACCTGAACTTGTAGCGCGTAGAATATTTCAGCTGGAATCGTTCTGGATGAGAGAGGAAGTTGTTTAATCTGTTTTTGCTTTTTGATGCTTTGAGAAGAAATGATGAATAAAATGGAGAATTAAAAGTGAGATTAATTATATAGTTGGTCAACATTCAATATGCCCTTCACCTGTTCAATTATAACGCAAATGCCACTAGTGGCGTGTAGACTTACCCTGATAGAGTGATAATTACACATCATGTGCGTATGTGATAAATTATTCTTTTTATCAATTCATGTTTTCTTTCTTAAATAACACCCTCTCACTCCTATGAAGTAAAATCATAGCTTAGTCAGACTTAGAAAAAATATCCGATGCGTATGTTGACTCTGTATTGTTCCACATACTAGAGTATATACCATTTATATAAACTAAGAACAAACTATTTGCAAGAACGTATTCAATCTAAGCTTATCATATTGCAAATAGATTCCCCAATGCTAAGAGAATTTCAGTTAATTAAAATTCTCGATGTATAATCGAAATTAAGATGGAAGAAGTCTTTGAACACAAGAAGCAGGGGTCGCGTTAGAGTAATACTAATTTACAATAATAACTAATAACTTTCAATTATTTGTATTAAAATTATCAAGACAAAGACATAATTATATCAATATAACATGAAGTAAGTTTAAATATCAACACAAAGACATAAGTTTATCAAAACAAGAAGATTGATGTTGATATTTTTAACGTACAAAATTAAAATTAGTTATTAATTATTACTGTAAATTAGTTAGTATTTGATCACACACCCAAAAAAAAAAGTAGTAATTCTCATTCTCGAAATCGCTTTTTGAGCTTTGTGTTCCATGAAAACTTAAATATAGTATGAGTTTTAATTGTGTAGGATTTTGGTAACTTTCAAGGCTCAGTGTCCGAAGAGTATTTTATAGAAGAAGCACCAACAAAATATCATTACTCATAAAATAAGAATTTTACGTTAATTATAAATATTGAATTGAACTTATATGACCAAGAAGTTCAGTAGGCCTGGGATTTCTTTGCCCCGAACCTTCATTTGTTCAATAATGATAAAGAGAAGCAAGTTGTGTATATAGGTTGCCTTTGATAATTAATTACACATCGTAGGTAGTCCATTGACATTATTATTATGTGGACAAAAATAAAATCCTAAATTTGGAAAAACAAGCTAGAAGACAAAAGCCGTAAGTAACCGACATTTCGTCGTCAAATGGCCTACTCGTAATTATATGCCAAACTAAGGGTTATTTGTGTTTTCCAATTACATCATTTTGTGACGTGTGTTTTGACAGCCAACTTCGAAATTTCCGTTACTTTGTACTTTGTAGTAGAGTGGAGTAGATAATCATTTTTTTGTCTTAACGCGCTACGACGGAAGTGACGGCGTAGCTGCTCACTGTTCCGCTGTTACCGACGGATCATGCAATTTATTTCTTCCTACTTTTTTGCATTTAAGAGTATCCACCATAGGCACCCTATAAAAAAAAAAGCATCACGATGAAAGTCAAATCCTACATTACCAATTAAAAAAAGTTATGAGAGTTAGAAAAAAAAATAAGTTCACTACCGATAATAGGAAGAACATACTCTACATCATTCCTAGCTTGCGGCGCAGATCATTGATCATCCACTTGAGGTATTCGGTTTTACACGGGTCCTCGCACTGCATGAGGGCGTGGTGCGTGTCCAACAACGTCTTTCGGTTGGCGGCCTCCACCACTGGCGTATCCAGCTAATAACAAGTGTACCCCCAAAATAATGTGTACTTAATGTATTAATGATACTTCTCTAGCAAAAACCTTATGTGGTCTAGCGGTTATTGTGTCATTTCTCCACAAGATGGACCTGTGTTCGATTCCCCATTGTCTCTTATATCTGGATGAGGCATACTCTAGGTTGCTTTTGAATGTAAGTATCAGGTAAATGTATTTTATTATATTTTTATATCTCATTTATATTTTTAATGTATGTGTATGAATTTTTTTTCTATGAATTTTTTTTCTATTTTTATTTTAGATATTAGGTAGTTGCATTTTATTTTATTTTTTTATTAATATTTTAATACTTTGATATGAATTTGGAAATTAAATTAGTCGTCATGTTTTTATTAGATGTTAGATAGTTTACACTTTTTATTCTTTTGTTCTATTATTGTGTTATAACTATTTTTATGTGATACTAATGCTTAGCTTAATTATTGACTTTAAAATTGAATATTGATGTTATTTTAAATATTATTGTATTTTTAATGTGTTATATTTAATACTCCTTCGTCCATGAAAAATAAATAAAGATTGTGAATGTCACTGATTTTAATATATAATTAGTAAAGTAAGAGAGAGCTAGGAAAAAGTAAGAAAGATGGAGAGAAAAGGTAGTGGAATGAGTGTTAGTGAATTGTTGGGTCCATATTTAGAATCATGTGTAAGGTTAGTATTGGTTGAAAACTTTCCTTTTAAAACTTATTCTATTTTTCGTGGATGGACCAAAATAGCAAAACTTGTCTATTTTTCGTGGATGGAGGGAGTATAAAATTCGCACCCCCAATTCAAAATATCTGGATTCGCCACTGGCCTCCACCAACTCCGCGTAGGCATATCCCGTAGCCGAAGTCGGCGGCCAGGGTCCGGGTCGCGATCGGGGCCGGGGCCGGTGAGGATGTCGCCTTCGCCTTGCCCTTGTTCTTGGCAACCTTGCTGCCAATGGGACGCCGGGAGGACATCGGTGTGACGGAACTCTCATCCTCGTACATCAGTTGGTTGAGGTCCATCGGAGATGCGCCGCTGTCGCTGCTCGTATAATCACCGGCGGCGGTGTTCTTCGCCCTCTTCGCCGCAGCCGATAGGGGCAGAATCCCTCCTTGGAACTTCTACTTGTCCTTCAAAAGGAGCCAGGAGTTGTAATGCTTGAAATCGCCGTACAATGAAATGTAAGACGCAACCGCTTTATCGCAGACATCCGTCAAACTCTCACCGCTGCCCTTCTCCCTCAAGCACTTCTCGTACTCCGACGAGAACAAATTGACATGCTTCTTCACCTGATCTCAGTGCTTGCGGAACTGCTCCCTATGGCCCTTGTAGGCAGCCGGCGGCTTGGCCTCGTTGTAGCGATCAGCGATGCGCTCCCAGTACGCGAATTGCTTTTGGTTGTTGGCAAACACCCGGTCCTCTGAAATATCAATCCAACACCTCGTCAAGACGATGGTTTCATCCGGGTTGTAGTTCATCCTCCCTGGGGCGAACTCTTCATTCTTCTCCGGAAGCGGCAACTTCTGGGTCCTTTACTTGTTCCGCTTCTTCTTGGTGGTGGAGCCCAAGGCGGCGGCGGCGAAGCTAGAGGCGCGGCGGGGTGGGGCGGGGGCGCGGGTGGGAGACAGTTCCATGTCTGACTGCCCGTACGAATCCGTGCTGAAATCGGGATCGTACTGGGTGTTGGAGACGATGGGCCGGTATTCATCAGGGTTTGTACCCGGCTACCGTGCACCACCACCGAACATTGGACTATTCGGACTTGGGTAATCACCGGGATTCATTGTGGTGTATGGAAGAGGGAGATAGAGAATAGAGAATAGAGAATGAGATAGAGAATAAGAGTGAATGGAAGAGTGAAAGGAAGTATAAAATGGTGTATATATATAAATTTTGAAGAATAAAAAAAGGAAAACACGTTGCATCGTCCGCGGTATTATCCGTGTCGCCCACAGTGGGGTGGACGATACCGCGGACGATGGGCCTTCGACCACGCATCGCCCGCGGACGATGTATAGGGCGCGGACTATGGATGTGCCATCATCCGCCCCACTGTGAATGCTCTAAATATTTCCGAAGATGATCTATTCTTTAGACAATACGAGATTTTATGTAGTTTTATTTTGTGTATTAGGTGGGGGAAATAAATTAAAAGAGAAAATAAAATAGAGATAAATGAATTTTATTTTTAATAATGAGGATTCTTGAGTGGGACAAATTAAAAAGGAAAGTGAGTAAAACAAATAAAATACTAGGATTAGTTTCTACCATCACACTGTATATTAATGGATTGTAGACTTTTCATTGAATTTAGTTTAATGAATAGTAGTATAAGTATTTTTGCATACTTCCCACTATTACGAGAAATAGTTTAAATCGTGAATGATACACGTTCAATATATTTTATTGTATTTTAGTGAATTGTAGAATTTTCATTCAATTTAGTAGTATAGGTATTTTTGCATACTTTCCACAATTTCGTACGAAAAATAATCTAAATCGTGAATGATACGAGTTTAATACTACATTTTATTGTAATTAATAAAACGAGAGACATATAGAGAATATGTGAGTTGTGGTGGATCTAGGATCCGAAAAAAGACCAGAAAGATCACTACACTTCGTCCCCTAGTACCACAAAAACATGCTTCAAATGAAAACTCCGAAATAATGTAAGAAATTATAAAAGATCATTCATTAGTATCGCTAGCTATAAATATGTTATGCTTGGGACAAACTCACTCATTTTTTTATATCTGCAGATACATGGCGTAACCTTAAATACAATAAATTTTTTCATTTTTAAATAAACTAAACTCACTAACTTTTCTTTACAGTCAATCGTCAAGTTTGACATAAAGTAGCAGTAATAAATTATGAAAAATGTACAGAATAGAAAATTTTCAAATCAAATGACATGAATGAACAGTGCACAATATAGGAGTAATTCATAATTGTCGTTGCTGTGTTACTACAATTTTGCAGTCATAATCTCATCAACCAAAAAAAAGACACACAATCATCATTTAATGGTGATAGCTGGGATGATTAGGTGAGCATATTTAACGCGAGTCAAATTGATAAAAAAGAAAATAGAAAATGAAACAAGTTGACCAGGTTAATTTAATCGCCTAAAATATCTGTGAGGCCGCCAATAATTAACTGAATTGCAATCGACTTCACTCATATATAGTTTTATGATTTCCATTTAAATTTAAATATTCATACAGCAAGATAGTGTTCGAATTTGGTTATGTTTGAAGTTCATTGATATTATATGTTTATAGATCCGCTTTAATATTTGGAGATACAGAGGAAAAGGTGGGTTAAGCCCGATATAAAAAGTTCGATTAGCCCAAATCAAAAAAATTCAAAGACTAATATGGAGTTTGAGGAGCAGGATGTGATCGACATCGATCCAGAGGAATATCCACCATTTTCAGATGAAGAGGATGAGGATGAGGAGGTTGGCGTGGCTGAGGCTGACGGAGAGACAGAGGGTGGCAAGGATGGGGCTGACGAGTATGTCAAGGGTGAGGCCGGTCTAGGCGGGAACAAACGTTGTCGGTTGGGGGTTTGAATTATTACGGGATAGATAAGGAACTACTCCTTCCGTCCACGAAAAATAGGACATATTGTGAATGACACGAGTTTTAATGTGGAATTAATAAAGTAAGAGAGAATTTGTTGAAATCTTTCCTTTTTTAAATGTACTATATTTTTCGTGGACGGAGATTATTGATCTTTCTTTTATATGAAATTTTTTTTTTAAGTATCCTTATTTACTTGAGAAGACTTTCATTTTACCATCTATGAAGGTGGTGTTCGGTTTACAAGATAAAATAATACTAAAATATAATCTAGGATTGAGTTGTAAGATTATTTTAGTCATATGTGGTTAGTTAACATAATTATACATCTAGGATTAAATTGTGTGTTTGAATCTTATAAACCAAACACTCTAAAACTTTAATCTCGGATACAATCTTGCAAACTGAACACCCGAAATATAATAATTTTATTGTAAAAAAGCTATCACAATCCCTAATCACAATATAGGGTTGTTTTATATACCAAACTAATTTTAAAAGCTAAACACCAAACACATCATTATAAAACAACGTGGAGTTCATTACAATTTTATTTGTAGTTCATTATAGGGAATTCAAAGATTTAAAAACAATGACATCATCTAGCATAATATAAAGATCTGAAGTTCATTATAAGTTTGTTATTAGTTCATTATAATGAACTTCAGGTTGTCTTTTAATGATGTTGTTCGGCGTTTAAGTTTTAAGACTAGTTTGGTATTGATCACAGTCCATAGACCAATAGGAAAACGGAGTGGTTTAACATAATTAAGTGAAAATTTTCTTATTATTCTTGTTTTTATTTGATAATAAGATTTTATTGTTTGAAAATGTGTTTTGATTTTCTCCAACAAATCTCAAAATTTTATTAAGTGAAGGAGACGTTCGGCGTGGAAGATTCTTTTTTGCTGTAACTATCGTCGTCATAAAGAAACGCCTCAAGTAACATGGGACGAAGTAAAAATTTCCACGTCATTAGATTTCCAATGCTTCCAGGGTTTGAACTTTTTTCATTAAATTAGGAAATGTATTTGCTTCTTTTCAATTAATGAATGAATGAATTAAAATCTACTATCCAATAGCAGAGTTGGTACTTGGTAGTGATGGATGCATGATCATAGAGATTGCTTTCACGTGATTTTTATCTGCAAAAGCATAATGCACAGACTGATCAGCCAACCACATGATTGTTAATCTTACTATTTTTTTGCTAAACTCGTGCAATCAATTATATAGGGCTTGTAGATTCCATCTTTGATTCAAAATTTTATGATTGTTTCATCTATTCAATTGATGCATGTCCAAATGTGTAGGGGTGGTGGTGGGGATCAAATAATACTTGGAGCATCCCCAGCAGTGGTGGTGGGGATCAAATAATACTTGGAGCATCCCCAGCAGTTGAGCGCAGCCGTCCGCCCGTCCGTGCCAGCGGCGCGGCATCTGCTGCTCGCCGCTGCGCTCTTGCAGCTGGCACGGCGCTGCTCGATGCATCGAGCACGTCCGTGCCAGCGAGCAGCCCACGTGTCAGCCGTCCATTGTCGTTGGCAATTTGAATTTTTTTAAAAAAAATTGGATTTTAATTAAAAAATTCGATTAAAAAAATTGGATTTTAATTAAAAAATTCGATTAAAAAAATTGGATTTTAATTAAAAAATCCGATTAAAAAATATTTTCACACTTCCCAAAAAATTATATCCATTTTCTACCCACTTTTAATTTATTTTTCAATTTTTTCCCCAAAAATACACATTTTCATCTATAAATACCCCCACTTCCACACCAAAAATTCACAACATACTACACAATTCTCATCTAAATTCTCTCATTTCTATTCTTACAATTCTCAATCTTTCTTTCACTCTTACAACAAAACAATGTCCGGCTCCGGCGAGGAAGGAAGAAGGCGGCGGCCAACCGCCGTCGCACCGCGACTCTATCCGCCCCCGCTCCCTATGTGCCACCTCAACCCCCCACCAACTCGTTGTGGGGGATTTTGGCCCAACTCAATTTGGCTGATAGATCAACTATGACCCCCGAGCAACTTCGATGTATGTGGCGATGATACGGTGTCTCCAAAAAACGTTGGGGGTAGAGCCGGATGAATAGTCATCCACGGGGGTAATTTTTATTTTTTAGGGGTTTAATTATGTAATTTTTAAATTTTTTGTAATTTGTAATATTTTTCAGGGTATTTTTAATGCATTTTAATTTTGTGGAAATATTTTTATTTAAATTGAATAATAGAATGGTGGGACCTTTGAGCTTGTCCTTGCAGAAGAGCACGGATGTGGGTGTTGTGCTCTTGTCTAATAGCAGGGAGTAAAAGTGGGACCGGACACACATCCGTGCTCGTTGGCAAGAGCACGGATGTGGATGCTCTTACTCATGTTCTAACAAAGAATGATTAGAGCATCCACACGATAGGACGCCCTATAGTCCGCCCTATAAGGCGCCCTATCCTACGCCACATCAACATTTTATCCTCCAACCCATCTATCTGTAGTGGGGCGCCCTATAGCCCGTCCTATAGTTTTAACTACTACTATTTTGTATTTATTTATTTTTTATATTTATAAATATGTCAATAAGCAAAATAAATATAAAAACACCACAATTTAAAGACAAACCCTATTGTTAGTATTGATTTTTTATTTTTTTTATATTTTATATTTGCAAATATGGAAAATCGTCGGAATTCATTCTTGAATTTAGAGAAAAATTGAGATGGGAGAAGAGACTGAAGTGAAAGATGTGAAATGAAGTAAAAAATGGTGATATATATTGAAGAAAATATTTAAAAAATAAAAAAAGGAAAATGTGTTGCATCGTCCGGACCCCCGCAATGGGGCGGAGGATAGGCCGGAGGATGCGAAAATTGACTGATAGGGCGCGGGCGATGGATAATGCGCAGAGGATAGGGGGAGCATCGTCCGCACACCTACAGTGGCGGACGATAGGGCGGATGATGCATCGGGCGGGCTATCCTCCGCCCCACTGTGGATGCTCTTAGTCACATTATGGTAGTATGCAAGAGTGGATATATAAATAAACTCTAATAGGGCTATATTTTCAAAATACTTTTACATAATTATATATATAAAATACAAATAATTTTAAAACTTATATAAAAAGTTTAAAAATTGAATTCAATAGGGGATGAAACCCCTTCCCCACTCTCCATGTAGGTCCCCTTGTCCGCCCGTACACGATTTTTTTGTTACTTTTTTATAAAAATTTAAAATAAAATTGCAAAGATAAAGAATGCTCGATTAGGTTAACAATAAGGTACTCTAACAATAACTAAAGTTATCTAGTAGAATTAAAGTCTAATGTGTGGACAGTCACATTGTGCCAGCATAGTTTTATTGTTTAATGAATGACCGTTGTTATCTCATACTAGCTCAATTAGTTTGGTGAGACAGCATAGTTTTTTTGTTTAATGAATGACCATTGTTATCTCATGCTAGCTCAATTAGTTTGGTGAGCTCACTTTTCTTCTTAGACAATTGATGGAGCAATTCAAGTTTGCACCGATAATAGTATTCCCTCCCTTCCCACAAAGATTGTCCCATTTTCCATTTCTGTTCATCCCACAAAATTTGTCTCATTTCACTTTTTACCATTTTTGGTAGTGGACCTCATATTCCACTAACTCATTACTACTCACATTTTATTGTAAAATTAATATATAAAAGTAAGCCACATTCCACTAACTTTTTCAAATTCACTTTTCATTACATTTTTAAAACATGTGCCCGGTCAAAGTGAGACCATCTTTGTGGACGGATGGAGTATATTATTATTCTTGTTGTTATCATTGAAGTCCACATTTACTACATATGTTAACGTGCATGAGTGAATTCTCATTCACATAAAACAATCTATAAAATAACACACTAGCATTCCTCTAATATAGTTTGTAAATCAGACAATGTGCAACAACACAAACCTAGAGCTAACAACTTTTGATAAGACACAATCGCACGCAAACTGAATAGGTTAGTATCGTGTTCGCATCCTTATCGTGCGGCACAACAATTTTGTTGCGTCACATGCTCATGTTGGATCCATGCCACGATAAATCTATGCCATGTTCATGTTCGTATCGTATCATGTTGTGTCGTGTTTGTATCGAATCGATTCTCAACGATAGATGGTAATAGCTAGGTTTTGATTTTGTCACGTCCATATAATAACAATCCAAACCCCCACTAATCCTCATTCAAACTCAACATATTTGAAGAGTAGAACAAAGTAAAAGGTGAGTATGTTTATTTGACGACAAACAAAGAAATATGAAGAAGTAAGTGGTGACAAGACCCCCTGACGATGCGCTATTCACTAGTGTCCAAAACAGCGACGCCCTACCAATAGCATGCGCACATTTCTCTTCTATAATCCTAATAATCCCACCCTCTTTCCAATGCTCCACATTCCATAATTAAATTAAATTAAATTAAATTAAATTAAATTAAATTAAATTAAATTAAATTAAATTAGTTTTGTAGTACTGTATAAAATATTATAGTAGCATCCCATCACCAATTGCTTTAACCTGCATGCCATTTCATGCCAATTGGGCCAAGACAAAATTGTGAATTGAGATAAGAGACAGAATGTTTGTTGTTTTCCCATTTTTCGAGGGAATGTTGGAATATCTTTTTTACTAATTTTAAATACTCCATCATAGTACCATTATAATTCAATCACAAAATCATGACCCCTTGTCCTCTTCCTTTTGCCCCCTCCAATTCCCTCCAAATCGCTACGCTCCAACTCTCTTACAACTAAGAAAGTTAAAGGTAGATAAAGCAAAAGGTGATGGCCTCTCAATTTGGATTTCTCCTCAACACTACAAATCACATATGGGAGAATGATTATTTGGATTTCGGGTCATTTTTCTTTCAAATCTAAATCCTTAGGGGAATTCGAATTTTGCAAGAATATAAATTCGAATAGATCTGAAATATCATAAAAAATGTAAATGAAAATCCAATACTTTTACAACTAAATCTTAGCAAAAAAATGAATTTGAAAACCCAAAAATCCATTTTTAAAAATAATACTATTATTTGAATAAAATATTTTATACCAAAATTTTAATAAATTTTATATATACTGAATATAATTTGGCCTTTTGGTTTATCTTAGTTTTAGAAAAGTCATCCGAATTGAAAAAATCTATATTTTGAAAACAGATCTGACCCAAAATTTGAAAAATGAAAACCCGATTTAATATTAATTTGGTTTGGTCCAATTCGATTATTTGGACTACGATATTTTGCTCACCCATAAGAACATATATATGAAGAGTGGAGTAAAAAATATTAAGTTTTGCGTGCATTCTATCAATACATAATGTAGCATTGATTTGTTTGAGTGATACAACAATCAATGGATATAAGATTGTTAGACAGATATGAATAATTGACCTAATGTAGCTGTACACCATTTATTTTAGTGGATTACGTTGTGACGGAATAGAGCAATTGTGCAAATTGAGACTAACAGAAACGTAAAGAGACACAAAATTTACGGGGTTCACCAACGTTGTATTGGCTATGTCCACGAGCAAGAAACGGAGAACAGATTGTATTCAGATTACAGAGTTATGTGTCATACTTCTGTATAAATAGGCACACAGACGATGGACTAGGCCCAATATAACAATTAGGGCATAAAACAGAAACATATCATAGCGTCGGGCGGGGGGTGCCTCCGTTTGACTAGCGGAAAACTATACAGATTTAAGACATACTAACAGATTACTTATTAAATTTGAACGTGATTAAATGTGTAGAAATAATGATGAATGATATTTTATCCATATACCTTATCACACAATTAAAGTACTAGAGTAAGGCAAGTTTATTTGTTGAAAAGTGAACAATATCCAAACTAAAGAGTTGGGACAATGTTAGCATAGTTCTTCCAAACACATGATTCCATATTGTGCTAGTTTTGGTAGTTTGTCACAAACCATTCATCCTCTAACCTCTCCCCACCAAACACTAGCCAAGATTGGGGTCTCGTACTTTTCCCCTTGGCTTTCCCACTTCTTCTCTTTTCTCGAAAAACTCCAAAACCTTTTATTTTCAAAACAAAAAAAGCCACCCCACCTCCCATGCGCAACCAACCCTCCCAATATAAATGGACACCAACCTCTCCAATTCATTCATTCATTCATTCATTCCAAACAAACACTCCTTACAATGATGAGCCAAGGCACGAACCACGGCGGCGGCCTCTCGGTGGTCCCTCTACTTCTGCAGGAGCGTTTCCGACAGCTGCAAATCATGAAAGAGATGAGAGAGGAGAGAGAGTTAGTTAGAATGTTGTTACGTAGGAGTAGTAATTATAACAACTACTGCTTTGGAGAGCAGACGATGCTCCCTCCAGCGAAGCCGCAGTGCCAGCTGGCGCTGTCGCTGTGGCCGGATTGGAGGGGGGAGGAGGGGAGGAGCTGGCCGAGGATGGGTGCTTCGAAGAAGTCGTTGTCGTGCTTTGGTGAGCAAGACACGGCTTGTGATATCGATACTTCTCTTCATCTGTGATTTAGTTTTGTGAGTTGATAGGGTTTGGTTTTCTAGTGCATGTTGTGTTGTAATCGCATGAAGGGTACTAGCACCACAAATGTTATACGACTCTCATAAATCGTGTTTTCAAATTCGTCTACTTCACGGCATTTTATTATAATTAAGGAAAAGGAAATAATTAACGAGGTTGAGTATTAAGATGTTTTTGGTAAAAGAAACAAAATTCATGAAGAAGGATATACACATGGCGTGGTGTTCTATAAATGTCACATAAGTTATTCGTGTAACACCACGATCCACTATTATATCAACTACTAATATTTTAAAATAAAATATTACTTTACTTTTATTTCAAAAATAAAAAATTTGCTAAAAATGGGCACACAAATTAAAGAAAGTGGAGTACTCCGGAATTCGGGATAAAAGTGGCGGCAACTAGAGGTCTCCAAACCAAACCGAACCGGCCCGGAACCGTCACCGGCGGTTCCGAACCGGAACCGGAACCGTCACCGGCGGTTCCGAACCGGAATCGGAACCGTCGGCGGCGGTTCGAACCGGGACCGGAACCGCCCGAACCGCCGGGCCGGTTCAGGTTTGCAGAATTTGAAGAACCGTAACCGGCGGTTCCGAACCGCCGGTCTCGCCGGAACCGCCGGTTCGGCGGTTCCCGACACATTTTCAGGCCTACTTCCTAGCCTTTTCAGAAACCGCTCCCACGGCCGCCGGTTTGGTCAGAAACCGTTGACGGAAATCGCCGGTTTCGGCCGAAAAACCGCCGGTTCCGACGGTAAACCGGCGGTTCGGCCGTTTTTTTCAAATATTAATTTTTTTTAATCACAATTTTCCCCTATAAATACCCCTCCTCCTCTTCATTTCTACTCATCCCATTCTTGTGTTAATAAGAATTTCTCTCTCAATCTCAATTTCTCTATTCTCCATCCTCATTCTCTCAAGTTGCTT
The DNA here is from genome assembly GCF_004379255.2 of Salvia splendens. Lineage (NCBI taxonomy): Eukaryota > Viridiplantae > Streptophyta > Magnoliopsida > Lamiales > Lamiaceae > Salvia > Salvia splendens. The sequence continues at coordinate 4,245,493 of NC_056049.1, forward strand.
ACGTTATTTGCGCTCATACTTTACTCTCACGTTGTTCACGTTAACATCTTCACACAATCACACTACTCTCTATTCTTCACTTTCAATTTCCATAAATATTTATATCATGTCTTCATCTCGTCGTGGTGGTGATCGGGGCAAGGGAATTGCCCAAGATCAAAGTCAAAGTGATACTCGTCGTCGACGTGCCCCTTCTAGAGCATAAGTTGCGGAGGAGGTGGGAAGGCTACCCACTCTTCGAGCTCAAGTAAGTTATAATATGTTTTAATTTTTTGTTAATTCATTTTTATTAAATTCATAATTTCATTTTTCAACATCTATGTGTCTATGTGTTTTATTTTTGTGTTAGTATTTTTACTTAGTTGTATAATTTTGTAGGAGGAAGAAGATCGAAATGCGGCATTGTTACTTGCCCTCGCCGACGACGACCAACAAGGGGGGCATTCACATTCGGCTTCGCGTTTCGAGTACGATGTGAATCTATCGTCGGACGAAGGCGATGATGGATCGCATCAATTCCCCCCTTCTAGCACCGGCCAAGTTGGCGACAATGATGAGGAGGAGGCCAATCCTCCTCCTTCCGCAGGACGACAAAAGAAAAAGATGCCTCCCAAGTTGAAATCCGAGATTTTCACCAAACATTTCATGAAGGTCCCGGTGGTAATTTCAAATCCTAATGATCCGACCACTACCATGGAGACAAGTGAGTTCAAAGCATATTGCAACTATTGCGATAAAGTCTATCCATTTGTTATCGGTGGGGGATATGGTACTCTCCATCGCCATTTGAAGTCAAAACACCCCGTGGAATATGGGCATACTAAGTCCCAAAGCCAAATAAACTTCCCCGCCGGCTCATCGTCTCAAACAGGTACGCAGCTATTTAAATATGATCCGAAAAATGTTACCAATGCTATGGTAAAATGGGCGGCAATGTAACATTTGCCATTCAATTTTTTTAATGACAAAAAATATGAAGTTACTATGCAAACCGCTTTTAATGTTGCTACAAAGAGAATTCCCCCCTCTATTGCTCAAAGATCTAACAACCGTCAGTTTTTTGACAAAAAACGAGAGGTTGGAAAATTCCTCTCCACCTTGGGTCACAAAGTTAATATTTGCTCCGATGTGTGGACGAATTCTTTCCAATGAAATTCTTACATGGGAATTTCATGTCATTTTATAGACAATAGTTGGTCTTTAAATAAACGTTTAATTGGTTTTAGACAATTTCCTTCCCCACACACCGCACAAGCAATTGCATCTTTAATTATTCAAGTTTTGAATGAGTATGAGTTATGCAACAAGATATTTTCGGTTGGTTTTGATAACGCAACCGCTAACACCGCAAGTATAGCCGATTTAATTGCGGCTTGCTCCCCGGTAATAAGTGGTAAGTATTTTCACCAATGATGTATTTGTCATATTTTAAACTTATGTGTACAAGATGCTTTGTCTCTATGGCAAATACATATTCAACCTATTACTACAGCTGTATCCTTGATCCACGGGAAGCCTCAAATTGGCATGGCGTGGAAGAAGTATTGCCACTCGAAGAAAATAAGGTACACAACTTTTACTTTAGACGTGTCTACTAGATGGAACTCCACATATGATATGTTGCAATCTACATTGGAGCATATAGAATATTTAGTTGATTTTTATAGAACTTACCCTGTTGATGATTTATATCTAACATCTTCTTGTTGGGATCAAAGCATGAGCTTGTTTAAGTTATTCAAAGGTTTTCGAAATGCCACTATTGAGTTATCGGGTGTGTATTATTGCACATCCGTTCGTGTTTTAGAACATTGCATGATCATATCACTTGGTTTTAAAACTGCAATGAAAAATTCCACAAACAATCTTGAGTTAATGTGTGTTTTATATTATATGGTTGAAAAATGGCTCAAGTATTTCAACGAGATCCCCACGGTTTTTTTGCTTGCCAAAGTTTTGGATCCAAAGTGGAAACTAGTTGGTACTTTCAAAATTTTAGAATTTTATTACAACAATTTGGCTTCTATTGATCTTGAACCACTCCGAGCTTTGCAAACTGACGAGGACGACGACAACTACATAAACCTAGCCCAAACATTCCAAATAAACATCCCCCACCTCCCAAGCCTCCAAAGAAGTTTTGAGTTCGACTTGCGGGCTCTCTTTCACGATTACGAAGCCAAGTACAACCGTACCCACCAAGTGAGACCTAGACCCCCCCTATCAAACACATAACTTTGGCTTCTTCCAAGTTGATGACCCCGACGCCCAATCCCAATTGGCAGACCTATACGGCTTCAGCAGTGGAGGAAGGACGGCAAATTCGACAAGTGAGTTAGACTTATATTTTGACTCACACTTTTCATTCAATGAGGAAGAAGGAGGTCCCGTTCCCCAACAAATCGACGTCCTAGATTGGTGGGGATCACACGATAAAGATTTTCCTATCCTTGCATCAATGGCCAAGGAGATCTTTTCGGTTCTGGCTTCCACTGTCGCCGTCGAGTCCGCCTTTAGTGTTGGAGGCAACGTCTTGGACGACAGAAAAAGTAGACTCACCGGGCAAAATATGGAAGCCACCATGTTACTTGATGATTGGTGCTCCGCCGAAATTAGAGACCAATAACCGGATTGGAACAATAAAGTAGTACAACCCGACCAAGACTACTTCCCCGACGAAGAAGAGTAGGCGCGCCGCCAATTCCTCCGATCAAGCCAAATAGGTAAGTAAGGTAAGAGAACTACGTGGACTTTGATTCCAAAATGCAATTGAGCATTGAGGATACGTAGGCATCTCAACTTAAATTTTAAATTTAAGTTGAGCTCGAGTCATTTTCCTTTATTTTTTTTTCTCCCCTTTGTTTCGAATATGTAATTTGTAAATTGTAATCAAGACTTTAGGTCTTTTGTAATTTTTAATTTTTAAGTTGTAATTTGTAAATTTTAAGTTGTAATTTGTAATTTTAAAGTTGTAATTTGTAAATTTTAAGTTGTAATTTGTAATTTGTAATTTACAATTTTAAAGTTGTAATTTGCAATTTTAAAGTTGTAATTTGTAATTTTGAAATTGTAATGTGTATCAATAAAATTGCATTTGTACATCGTTTTATTCTAATTTTATTTATGCAAATATATTTACATTTTTTACTTGAATTTCAAATTTACAATTAAAAAAAAAATCGAACCGCCGAACCGGACGAACCGGCCCGGAACCGGATTTGCACGGCGGTTCCGGCGGTTCACGGTTCACGAACCAGAACCGCCGAACCTTGGCCGGGCCGGTTCAGGTTCATCCAAATCTTGAACCGGAACCGGCGGTTCCGAACCGTGAACCGCCGGTTCCTGAACCGTGGTGACGTCTAGCGGCAACACGTAAAATTGTTTTTACATGTTTGAGGACGTATTTTAAGAAAAATAAAAATATTAAATTAAATAAGTTTGTAGACATGAGTTTCATTTATATATATTAATTTTATAATAAAATATAGTAAAATAAATTGGAGGATAGTATTAGTAATAGTAGTAGGAGTAAAGTATTACTCCTCTGGTCTCGTAATAAGCGAATATTTTTCATTGTGAGTTATTTTCATTTTAAGCAAAAAATCATGTCTTTTACTTTATTTTTCCACCTATTTTATTTTTTTCATTCATCTACTTTTTTCTTTTTACATACTTTTCTCTCCTCACTTTAACTCTTTAAATACCAATTTCTTAAATCTTGTGCCAAAAGAAGTGGCTCGCTTATGATGGGACGAAGGGAGTACAAATAAAAAAAAATGTTGATATGTTACGTAGGATAGCCGTGCCCACCTTGTTGTTTGACGACGAAGTCATACTTAGTATTTTTGTTTTAAATAGTAGTAATAGATTGGGTTCAACTTACTGCCAATACCAAAAAATATATGTGAACTTTTTTGAAAGTGAAATAAAGAAGGTATGTAAATACTACTTTCTCCGTTCCGTTCCTTGTTAATTGAGTATTTTTTTAGTATGGAGTTTAAGAATAGTATGCTAGTTCACGAGGATTAACCCTTTAAATGGATATCATCAAGGTCTTGGAATTCTATTTCAGTTAGTAGAGTCTGTAGTAGTACTATGTTTTTGACTTTCTAGTGTAAACATATTTAATTAAAGTACTATATTTTCATCTCTTAATTGGGTGGAAATAATTATAAAATAAACTAAAGTACTAGTAGTATATAAAAGTTAAATCGGGGAAAAAGATGAAAGCAAATTTAAAAATTGAATCCGATACTTGGAAGGGGGGTATCCTAGAGGAGAAAGCACAAAAAACTAAATTAAATAGGAAAACGTCATTTGGCAGTTGGCCCTAGTTAAATATATCAATTCAAATTTTGGACTATAGGCATCATGTCGAAAATGTTTTTGAATGTCAATTATGGAGTATCAATTAAATTAAATGCTTACGAATATCTTTTCCCCTTTTCATAATAATACCAACAATTTACAATATTTTACAATTACACTTATGAAGTAATATTCAAAATAAAGTATTATAGTTAATTCCACTTATAAAATAAAAAAAAATAACGGGAAATAAACGAACAAAAGTCAACACAGAGAATAAGGTTGAGGTTGACAAAGTCTTCAAGCCAGAACAGCACCGCGAAATGCTCTGCTGCGTTAGGGTTTCTACATTTCAACGGGAATAAATCCTAACTCTTCAATTCCGGTGGAGTTTTAATTTTGTTTCTTCCGAATTTCTATACGCAGGTAAACTCTGATTCTTAATTTCAATACTTGCTCCTCGATTTCATTTTGCTGGCTCTAGATATTGCTTTTTGAATTCTGTTGCCCGATTGAATTGATTATTGCTTTGGAGATTTCTTTTGTTCATCTTATTTTTTTGTCATTTTCAACTCTTATATCGCTTCTGTTATCCCAAGTAAGTAATTTGCAAGCTTTTTATGTAAATTAATTATTAGATGTTTAGTAATTTAAAATTGTTATGTACTAAGAGAACTCGGTTCGATAGGAATTTCTGTAACGCTGAAAAATGACTCGGACCTTACACAGGCCGATTAAGTTTGCCTTGTTTTCTTATTTTTAGTTTTGGTGTTACACTGGCTCATGTTGTTGTAGGTATTGAGAAAATATGTTAATTTTTTTTTTGGGATGGAGAAAAATGTCTTCTTTTATGAATTGATAGACTACTCTGTTTCCGATTACCCTAATTCAAAATGTGGGGTCAAACCCAGAAATCCATATAAAGTGCAGAATAGTAAGATATGGAGACAAGAATCTTGACTTAGAAACCCAAATCAGAAAAACCACTAGACTGTTGTCCATAAAAGTCGACTATGTAAATAACAGGGGTACAAAAATCTCACTAAACATCAGATAGAAAATCATAAAAATATTGCAAGTTTAATGTAACCTATAGGAAAGAGCTACTATTTTATGATGGAAAGTTTTCACTTTTCGTTAAGTTTACTGACTGAAAACTCTCCCATGATCTTACTTTCATACCCAGTTATTCTTGGTAACATGCAGTTTAGTTGATAACAAATTTCTTTCGTTGTTAAGGCTATATAAGCATCTGCACAAGCAAGTCTCGTAGGCAGGGTGGTGGCTATCAAATTTGATTGCCTCTTCTTTGCTGGAAGACTTGTGCATGCTTGCTACTGTTTAATTCATTTTCTTGTTGCACTAAATTCATATAAATCTTGTATTTCAAATTTGAGATAATGAAGCTCGGGCTCTTAAATCCACTTGGGTTTGTATCTATACACGTTTATACCAGATATTTGCTTACAGTGTTTACTTGAATGCATAGCGAGAAGTGTTGTTTCATTTCAGTTGTTAAAATATGGATCTAATATTTTCCTTCAACTTATTTTCAGTTTCATGAGATTGCTCTAACTTCCAAACCTACACTTTGATGCCAAAATTTAAAATTTACTAGTAGTTAATTAAAAACGTTCACTATGCCACGATGGCTAGAACATTGCAATTTAGTAGTCATCTCATATTGTGCTCCAATTTTATATCTGCAGGAGTCCAGATCGTTAAGGGCATCTTCAAATGGGGACATCCTCTGGAGCTCATAACAATGACCAATCGTCAATGCTTCCTCCTCGGCAACAGCCACGGTCTGGAGGAGGTGGGCTTCAGACATTCCTCCCCTTGGTGTCTTCAGATGCCTATGGATCTTCAAATCATCATGAGCGCGGCCCAAATTCTGATCAGGTCCGTGAATCCCCATCTGAAAGTGCTGGTTCCAGAGAAACTTGGCCTGCAGCTGATGCTTTGGTAGCAAAGAGACTGGAGAAAGAAAAAGAAAGAGAGAATGGTTTCCCAGAGCAGTCTGTCATGCATCATATTGCCAGTTCAGATAAGTTGTCTCTCATGGATGTAGCTAGAGAAAGAGTGGAAACTCTAGCAGAGAAGATGCAAAATCTTCCAGATGAGTATCTCGACAAGTTTAAGTACGAACTTCGGGCCTCTCTTGAAGGTTTAGGAGGTTCACAGCAGAAAGAAGAGTTCCTATTTTTGCAGAAGATGGTTCAGAGTAGGGGCGATTTGACAGAGAAAACACTTACAATGGCACACAGGGTTCAGCTCGAGATCTTGGTTGCAATGAAGACTGGAATTCAAGCATTTTTACATCCTAGCGTCAGTCTATCACAAGCTTCTCTTATCCACATATTCTTATATAGGAAGTGCAGAAATATAGCATGCGGAAGCACATTACCAGCTGAGGACTGTTCCTGTGAGTTGTGCTCAAGAAGAAATGGTTTCTGCAACCTCTGCATGTGTGTGATCTGCAACACTTTTGATTTTGAGGTCAACACATGCCGCTGGATTGGGTGTGATTCATGCTCTCACTGGACTCACACCGACTGTGCTATTCGAAATGGACAGATTAGCATGGGTCCTTGTGTTAAAAATGGGTTGAGCTCAGCGGAGATGCTCTTTAGGTGCCGAGCTTGCAACCGAACATCTGAGTTGTTTGGGTGGGTGAAAGATGTCTTTCAGCAATGTGCACCAAGCTGGGATAGGGATGTTTTGATTAGAGAGCTTGACTATGTAAGTAGAATTTTCCGCGGGAGTGAGGACTCGAGAGGCAGGAAATTACTATGGAAATGTGAAGAGATTATACAGAAATTGAAAATTGGGGCAGCAGATTATAAAGTAATCTTGATGTTCTTTCAAGGTAGAGAGAGCTTTACTAATGCCATATTACATTTATGCTCATTGATTACAATTAATTTTATGTATCTCCTTTCTCGTTGGTGTTAACCGTGCTCAAAATATTGTTTCTTTAACAGAGCTTGAAGATTCTTTCAAAAATCAAGACAACGAAGATGCTGGAAAGATGCTGTCTCCACAGGAAGCATTCAATAAGACCGCAGAAGTAGTGCAGGAAGCTGTTAGAAAGATGGAAATGGTAGCTGAGGAGAAGATGCAGATGGTGAAAAAGGCTAGGTTTTCGGTCGAGGCTTGTGATCAGGAGCTCAAAGATAAAGAGAGGGAAGTTTCTGAACTGAAGAAGGAGAGGCAGAGGAAGAAGATGCAGATCGATGAGCTTGAGAGTATTGTAAGGCTCAAACAGGCTGAGGCTGATATGTTCGAGATGAAGGCCAATGAGGCCCGCCGAGAAGCTGAGAGGCTGCGCAGAATTGCACTTGCCAAGACTGAGAAGTCGGAGGAGGAGGACTACGCTAGTAGATATCTCAAACAGAGACTGCATGAAGCTGAAGCTGAGAAGCAGTATATTTTCGAAAAGATCAAGCTCCAGGAGAGCTCAAGAGCGCCCCAGAGCAGCGGTGGCGCAGACGAGTCGTCTGAGATGTACAACAAAATCCAAGACCTGCTCAAGAACATGTACAGCACGCCTCCGAAGGCGGACGGTCCATCTAAATTAGGTATTTAAACATTTTACTTGGATGTTTCTATGTGAATGATAGGTTGCTGCACTGATTTATTCATGTGTATTGGTATCATTTGATTATGTTTGTTGTATGTGGTGAGAATTGGACAAGATTCAAGAGTCAAAACAATCAGTTTCGTTTAAGCCTAGTGATTAATACTAGTATTTGAAATGTGGCCATAAACTCAGCCTCATACTACTATACAATATGAAATATTTTTAAAGGAATTGAACAATGTGGAAATTTTAATTGCTGGTGTCAATAAAGATGATGCAATGGTGACCATACTTGTCCGTTTCCGATCTTACCTAACAACCACTCATGCTTTATCATATACCTACTGGTTTTTATTTATGCCCACAATTATATACTACTTCGGTTTAGAATTTCTACCTTTATTTCTCTATTGAGATCCAACGTATTTGAATTTTTAATAGCAAGTTTTCGTGGTGTTGCAAAGATATTGTGCCATGTGTGTGAAATGATAAATGTATATTATTAGCTATAATTATGAGCATGTTATGTTATACATTAGGTGCTCTGACTGCAACTAAAAACAAAAACAAATGTTATACTATAAATCGAACTATTTCATCCTTGTTGATATTGCATGAAATACTAAAAACGTACTACTACTACATGTAAAACAAACTTTGAAAAAATAAAAACTAAAGGTGGATGAATTCATAAATGCCAAAGAAAGGTGGATAGAGAATTATCCTCCCAACGAAGACTTTGCAGCTAACATCAATTAAGGTTGAAAAAATAATCAATTAATGTAAGACTTAGGAATATAAAATTAGGAGTCGTATCGTAGACAAATATTTAATTAGGACTAGGGTCTTAATCCTCAGGTATTTGGGATAATATGTTTCTCCTTTTAATTAATAGGTGGTGTTCGAAAAATCAGGAAAATAAATAAATGAATTATTATTATTATTATTATTATTATTATTATTATTATTTCTATATAAAAAGAGGTTGCACACAATTTTTTGATTTAAGTATTTAGTCGATTAGAAATAAACCCGACAGTCGAAAACAAAACAAATACTCCTATTAATTACAGCCACTTTATTTATTAATCATAATTGCCAAGCTCACCAACTTTGCCATTTCTGCATCTCCATATCTAACTCAATTCACACCAAGAATTGATATTTTTTAGTCTTGATAGTGACACGTCGAATACTCCCTCCCTCTCGTGTCAAACTATTGCTTAATCTAATCATGAATTCCACCACTAGTATCTCACTTAGGACATCCACGGGGCGCCCTAAAGCCCGTCCTATGCACCGCCACGTCAGCATTTTATCCTCCTACTCTTCTACCTGCAGTGGGGCGTCCTATAGGTTTTACTATTGTTTTGTTAATTAATTTAAATGTTTTCGAATCCATTTTATAGCGTAATTTGAGAGTTGAAAAGTGAATCGAAAAGTTATAAATGAAATATGAGGATGGGATATATATAAACAAAATTTTCGAATTAAAAAAAAAATTTAAAACGCATTGCATCGTCCGCGTCGCCCACAGTGGGCGGACGATGCCCTATCGTCCGCGGACTAAGCTTAGGGCGTGGACGACGCATCGTCCGTCGTCCGTGCACCCACAGTGGCGGACATCGGGCGCGCTATCGTCCGCTGCATCGTGGATGCTATTATCTCACTCCAACCACCACCATAAACAAACCCAAATTGCAAAAAAAGAGTCTTTATTATTAGGGCTCTCTTCTTGAATGCTACTTCAGATGTCTGATCTTCCCACATTCAATGTTAATTTTGCTACTATTCATTAAATGCTCCATCAACTCTTGAAATTAGGTATTCCTACGCATTAGGGAAAGCTAAGAGCATCCACAATGGCGGCAAGCGGACCGGCTAGCCGATTCCCGGAGCTGGCCGGTCCGCTCGCCGAACCATTGCAGCCGGCCGAACGCCGATTCTCGAGCGCTGGCCGATGCGCTCGCCGATCGGCTGGCCGATTTTTTAATTTTTTTTATTTAATTTTCGAAACACTATATATACGAGATTTGCACGTCATTTTCATTCGCACCACTTGTTTTAACGAGTTTTCTCTCTATCTTAATTTCTGTACAAGAGCAACAACACGAAATGAGTAGCGCGGGTGGTATTAGTGGTGGTAGTGGTGGGGATGCTGAGGAGTACGAACGGCGAATGAACGAAGAGTTGGAGGCCTATACGTCCCGTGAGATAAACCGGCTGATACAAAGTGCCTTACAGCCGGCGGTACCTCGACCCGTTGTCCACCGCCGAGCAGTGATTGAGTGGGATCACGTAGCTGCACATCAGCGGCTATATGAAGACTACTTCCCACCGGAGCCACGGTTCAACGGCAACCTTTTCAGGCGGCGTTTTAGGATGAGCAGGGCCCTGTTTATGCGTATTGTTGACGCTTTGGAGCGTCGATATATGTGTTTCCGCTTCAGGCACGATGCGGCTGGCAGACCCGGCCACACACCTATTCAAAAGTGCACTGCGACAATCAGGCAGTTGGCCTACGGAGGCGCGGTAGACATGTGGGACAAGTACCTCCACATCGGTGACACGACTGCCCTTGAATGTATGAAGTATTTCTGTCAGGGCGTGGTTGAAATATTCCGTGATCAATACCTTCGAAGCCCTACCCCCGAAGATTGCCAGGAGCTGATGGAGATGCACGGGGAGAAGCATGGGTTCCCGGGTATGTTAGGCAGCATAGATTGTATGCATTGGGAGTGGAAGAACTGCCCCACTGCCTGAAAAGGGTTCTACACGACCGGCTACAAGGGAAAGAATCCCACGATGATCCTCGAGGCCGTAGCTGATTACCGGTTGTGGATTTGACATGAATATTTTGGGGTAGCCGGGTCGAACAACGACCTCAGCGTCCTCAACTCGTCGCCCCATTTCAACGAGCAGTGCCACGGCATCGGTCCGACCATCAGTTTTATCGCCAACGGGAACCAGCATGATATGGGCTACTACTTGGCGAATGGGATATACCCTAGGTGGCCCATATTTGTGAAGACGATCATGTGCGCATCAGATGAGAGGAAGGCCTACTTTGCGGAACGGCAGGAGTCGGCGCACAAGGACGTGGAGCGCGCATTTGGTGTGCTCCAGTCTCGATGGGCGGCAATTAGGTGTCCAACGCGTTTGTGGCATGTCGACTGCATTGCTGATATAATGTACGCCTGTATTATCATGCACAACATGATTGTCGAAGATGAAGGTGTACAACTGACTAGTTGGGCCAACGACGATAATGAAGCCGGTCCAAGCCACGACGTGGCCGCCCCCAACGTACGAAGTGGGGTACCTCACGATGAAGTCGGCCGCCTCCAAGCACATGCCGACGTGCGCCAAGTGGAAGCTCATATTCGACTCCAAAAGGATATAATTGAAGAGTTGTGGGCGCGGAGGACTGCACGACGTTAGTTTTTTTTTTAAATTATGTAATTTCTTTTAATGTACCTTTTTTTAATTTAAATAAAATTATTGCATTTTCCCGTATCTGTGTCGTAAGTTGAATTCCGTATTTTGTGTGATTGTTATTTTTATAATTTTGTTTATTGTGGCTAGCCTATGGCTAGGCTATTGCTTGTCCACATCGAAAGTGGAATATAAAATATTCAAGGATGTCTCTATAAAAGAGAAACAACCAAGAATGAGTTTGTCCCACATCGAAAGTGGAACATAAAACATTCAAGGATGTCTCTATAAAAGATAAACAACCAAGAATGAGTTTGTCCCACATCGAAAGTGGAACATAAATATTCAAGGATGTCTCTATAAAAGAGAAACAAGCAAGAATGAGTTTCATAAAAAAACATTAAATAAAAAAAATAAAAAAACCGCTGGACGATGCGCTCGGCGATCCGGACCCTGAGCGGATCCCCGAGCGCCAAACGATTTTTTTTTTCGGAAAACCGCTAGGCGGTCGCAATGGTTCGCTGAGCGCACAGCCTAGCGCCGTGGCTCGGCTAGGCGGTGCGCTAGGCGCCATTGTGGATGCTCTAAAAGACTTATCTTTGTTGTTGATTTTATGGTAGGACCCCACATCTCCAAACTTGGCACTAGAATAACCCTTAAAAACACCGTTTGATTTAAGAATTTTGCAGATAGTATTTCACAAATATATATTGGAAATATACAGTACATAGGTGGTTGTCTATATAAGTGCTGGGAATGAAGGTAGGTGAAAAAATTTAATTTTAGTATTACTACGTCCTCCCCTTTCTTGACTGTCTTCAGTGTGTGTGTTTTGGGTTTTCTTGCTAGTACAGTTTGTGGGTGTTGTAGCACTGTTTCAAAGTTCCAATCTTGGTAAGAATTAGTGTGTGGAGATGAGTTATCTTGGTGTGGGTGTGAGTCCTGGTAATGTTCCGGTTTTCCACGGCAGCAATCTGAGGGTGTTGGACAAGAGAGTGAGGCTTGCAGAGCTGATTCTGAGGTGTCTGATCTGCGCTCTAGCTGTGGTTTCTGCTGTTCTAATTGGGACTGACACTCAGGTTAAGGAGTTCTTCACTATCAAGAAAAGGGCCAAATTTACAGACATGAAAGCACTTGTGTAAGAGAGATCTTGAGATTGTTATCCACTGATTGATTTTAGAGGCTGGCTTCATCTCATGTGTTTACTAATTTGCGGTGATTTGCAGTTTCTTGGTGGTGGCAGATGGGATTGCGGCGGCTTACTCTTTTTTCCAGCTTGTGAGGTGTGGTGTGAGTATGGTTAGAGGGAGTGTGCTCTTCAACAAGCCCTTGGCTTGGGCCATTTTCTCTGGGGATCAGGTATTCACTTTTCTTACTTCATTTTTATGCAGATTTGTTTCTGTTTCCTCATATGATGATGTTGTTAATTCAAGTATCTAGCTGAAATTCAGCTGCTGAATTAGCTCATTACTGTCTGTTTGTCTTGTTCAAGTTTAGTTTGGCTTGGGAAGAGGGAAAGGATAGGGATTATATAATTTTTTATTTTGTTTAGTTTTTTTATCTTTCTTTTCATGTTTGGATCTTCTTTTTTTAGTTCATCTATAAGCTTGTCTAATTAATAGAAGATCCCATTTGTGGTAGTTTTCTGAGATCCATTCTTGTTGAGATGACAAAAAAGGCAAATTTGTATCCTCTAGTTTTTAAGAAGTCCAATTTTTAAGTTAAAAAAAGCTAAGTTTGAGATAAAGCTTGAACATTATTGGTTGGATTTAAGAATTGCTAAACCAGAAGCTTAACAAATACTACTAGTCAATATTTAACAGTTTAGAATTTGGAGCAAGTTTGTTGGGAAGCAGAGTGAAAATGCAAGAGATTTTTGGGTGAGGATAAAATCCTCTGAATTAGCATTTTGCACTTGTTAGCACACACCATGACTACTAGCCATCCCACTCGTTAGGCAGTGGTGCTTGCCTGATTAACGAACACGACACTTATATAAATGTGGTGTGATTTTTTGGGAGTGAAGTAGGAACATTGGTAGTACGAATTAGCATTTCGCACTTGTTAGCACACATCACGACTACGAGCTACCCCAGTCGTTAGGAATTGGTGCTAGTGAATTTTTGGGAGGGAAGTAGGAACATTGGTAGTATGCGTTGGCTTTGGTTGTAACGTGAGTGATTTGATTCGTCAGGTATTGGCGTACTTGAGCATGGCTGCAGTGGCGGCCTCTGTTCAATCAGCGGTGTTCTCCAAATACGGGCAGACAGAGCTGGAGTGGATGAAGACATGCACAATGTTTGGGAAGTTCTGCAACCAAATCGGAGAAGGCGTGGCCACCTCAATAGTGATGACCCTCTCCACGCTCATCCTCTCGGCTATCTCGGCTTTCAGCCTCTTTCGACTGTATGGAGACAAAGGGAAGGAAAGTGGGAGATGGTAGAACCACTTTGACATCAACATGTCTCTTTGTTTTCTCTCTGAAAACAAGTGAATTAGTGTAGGATTGTTGTTCAGTGTAATCTCTATATCTGTGCTTTGGTTTGTAGTATAATAATTACAATGTTTGTTTTGTATTTTGTGAAGCTTTTCGTTACCAAAGATTATCTATTGTATTCTATTATACTCCTACCTTTTTCATATTATTAAATTATTTATTCACAAAAATTAAATTTATGAACACATTAGAACCAAAAGAACATCCAATGCCTTAATTAGTACTTCTTCCTCGGTCCCAAGGTAATTGAGTCGTTACTTTTTCTCACCCGTTTTGCAAATTTGATGGAGAAATAAATAGTTAATGTGGTTAGATAATAATATACTAGATCGGGCATAGCAAAATTAATAAAAGCCCAGCCTAGCCTAGCCCGCCTCACACATGGGCTTGGTCCGGGCCGGGCCTCATCAGGCGGGTCTGGACCAGGCCAGCCCACTTGACAACTCTATTTAAGACCACTTAATTGCTTTTTTCCCATATACAAATAAAGGCATGGGCAAAAGGGGAAATTATAATATCCGCTTTCGGCCTTTTCCAGAAGAAAAAATAGTTTTTATGATGAATATATCTAATTAATTATAATACTGAAAATGCAAATAGTAATAATTTGGATGAGAAAAAGGTAGTAATAAGTTTTTCCATACAAGCAAAAATAGGAAATTATCATTTAAATCTTATCTTTTAATTAACTTCTACTTAATGATATAATAATACTTTGAAGAGAAAAGGAAAAGGTAGTAATAGTTTTTCTTACAAAAAAAAGGAAAATGTCCTTTGAATTTCAACTTGTGGTTGACTTATAATAGTATAACGGAATCTTGCAACAGTTTTAGAAGATTTTTTAATGTTAATGAACTTCTTTTGCCGGATAAGTCATATATTCTTAAAATATTAAAAATAATTATGATGATAACGCTATATGTGAAAATATTGTATGAAAATTAGTTTGGACATTAATTACAATTTCCATCCTACTCCTAGGTGACATTTACACGTTAAAAAATATTTTCTTAGAAATTAAAATCACCAAAATAGTTAATTTAACAAGAAAATCTTTCTTTTTTCTATAATGAAATCACAACGTATCTTCGAAACATGAAAATTTTGTATAATGCTATTAACTTCTATATGCATGTGACGTCTACATATATATCTTTTCACATTAACTACAAAAGACCTATTTATTGATAAACAAAAAAGAAGAAAATTATTCTACATAAGGCAAAGGTCTCATTTCAACATCTCTTCCCTTGCAAAAAAATCAAATCTTGTTAACATGGTAATCCTCAAACCCCAATTCCATGTTTGTGAAGATTTATTGATTGCAAATTGTAATGGAATTGAAGTATTCTTGCTTGTTAATTGAGAGAATTTCTTCTCATCATACTAAAAAATCTGATTTCTTTTTGCAAAATGGATTATGAAGTTCTTGTGTTGAGAATTGGAATGGTTTTTGTTAGTTGTGTTTGTTTTGTTTTGTAATGAAAGTAGAGTTTGTTGTAGACGGTGTCGAAGAGGGTAGCGGAGAAGAAGGTGGCGAAGTTCGAGAAGAACATAAGCAGAAGAGGAGGGGCTTCCAACAAGACCGCCTTGGAGCCGTCTCACATTGTTCTTATTCTCTTCGTCGTCTTGGCTGTCGCCTCCTGTAAGCTTCCCTGCTTTTCTATTCATTATTCTTCATTTATTTCTATATATCACTGATTAATTAGTTTTATTTGTTGATGTAATTTGCAGTTATCTTCCAAGTGGTGAGAATGGCAATGAATGGTGGAAATCCAGAGCAAGACTCTTGATGTTGATGAAACCCTCTTTGAACTCATAATCTCACTTTTTGTTTGTATTGAGCTACAAATTGGAGCAATAAAATGCTTCTGATTTAAACTAACCATTTATTATCCTTGTTGTTATTTTCATGGAAGAATGCAGATTTGAGTGATTATGATTTCATTATGTTTAGTGTTGTTTTCATTAACACCATGCCTTTCTGGTGTGGTTAAGAGAGTGATTCATGTACAGTTAGTTAGATGAATTAAGAGCTTCTTTCAGAAATTCTACATCTTGACTAAATAATAGATAATGGAAAAACTTGATTAAATGAAACAAAATTAAGTATAACATAATTTCATTAAGAATTATAGGAGAGATTTAACATGAAGCATCCCTGATTTGGAGTACTAATAAATTTTGTCTACTAACAAAAGCATAATGTAATACTATGCCATTGGCTTTGAAGCTATTTTCTCATGTAGGAAACCTATTTTCTCATAACAATGGAAGCTGAGCTTGACTTGCAAAACCTCAAAAAAGCTCTACCAAAACTGGGACTTATTTATGCCTCAGATTAACAAGACTTGAATATGGACAAAGTGATCGATACATGAGGGCGGATATATCATACTTTGCCTAAGATCATCACACACAAATGTTTCAAGAACTTGTGACAGCAGATGAGTTGTATAAGAGGCAATCTCGATTCTCAACTAGTTGGAGAATCAGAATAGTCTACTGTGTTGCATTTGGTTTCCATGTTTGTGCCTGGTGCCCCCAGAGCAGCTAGCAGGCCTCCCGACGAAAGCCTTGCATGCCTTGGATGATTGGGAACACTCAGAACTTTTCGACAGCTTTGTCCCACATGTGTCCGGAGATGGTCCACCATCAGCAGGGGAACCATATAGATCAAATTCCTACAAAAAAACATCATGTTATCCGTGTTTTGGAGTATTTTTCAAGGGAAGTACTAGTTATGAAGCTAGTTAAACAGACCTTGGACTTTGTCTTGGAATAAGGTGTGAGGCAGGGATTCAAATCATTCAGGAACATGTCATCTGGACTCCCCGGGGTCGTGTAATCCCCGGAGCTATATTCCTGATCGAACTATTCAAAATAGTAAATAAGGTAAGCTAGAAAGATCTCATACATCAACAAATAATATATGTGACATTTATGAAAGTCCCTTTTAGTTTAGCTGATGTAGTTGTTTACCGGAAAATTCGATGCGTGTTCTTGATCATACGATGGTGTCCTTGGGGAATTGAAATCGTCATCACAGAACCCTCTTCCGGAATATTTGTCTGCCTTAACCTGTGACCAAAGAGACACGAGATTGATCCACAATTGATCGGGATGATTAGCAACGATGGCCTATACCAGGCTACCAGAATTAATCCATAGCAACTTTGTTTGCAAGTCTTGATAAACCAAAATACAGTGTTGCTATATAGATCAAAGAGTTTGATTTGTACCTCTGCGAGATCTTGAGCGAGAGATTGCAGCTTTCCGGTGAGAGAAGTAACTTGCCTTTGAAGATTTGGTATGAGTTGCTTAGCATGTTTCAGCTCCAATCCCTGCTTCTCCAAAAAGTCATGAACTTGCGAATTCATGGCGTCTGGGAATAGAACATCACTTTTAAGAGACTTTATCTCTTCCCTTTGGTTCAAGCACAAATCTTTTAGTTTTTCAACCTAAAAAGTTGCATAATGATTAGTAACATTCAAGAATAGCCTCATCTTAGAGCATATACGCCATTAACTGATAAACACTACTCAAAAGACGAAAAGGAGTAGATGGGTCAGATGTGAAATTTGCCAAATTCTTATTGCAATGATGGGAAAAAAGTTTAGGCCAAGATGAAAACAATGTCACCAAACCAGCCAAGCAACAGAGAGCTACTAACATTCCGAGTCCCCGATTGCCCATCTTCACAGAAATGCTAGTCCAAAATCTCATCTTTTCAAGGAAAGTAAGAAATTTATTATATTAACTACTGCATTTCTCATATAGCTTTGTATCAACATATTCAACTCACAGTGCAACACACACTTCAACTCTCCAATTACTCATCTTCACAAAAGGGGTCATCTAAAAATCTCATCTTTCCTAGAAAACAAGAAATGTTAGTCACTTTGAACCACTGTTTAAAAATGTTTGAACAGACAATGCCACAAACCATCAAAACAAGATTAGAATCCACTCCAACCATTGGTACTTACATCCAATCAAGACAATCTGTTAATCCTCTTTTCTATCAGTGCAGTGAAAAATCATCATGATCCCCAATTTCATCAATTTGATCCAACCAACAACAGCTAAATGGATTAAAAATAAACAATAAAAAACAACTAATCACCTCAGTGTTTTTCTCCTCCAGCAAAAACTTGAGTTCAGCAATCAGCTCCTCCTGCTCCTTATTCAAACTCAAAAGCTCCCTCTCACTCCTCAACACCATCGCCAGCGTCCTCGTATTACTCCTCACCTCCGTAAGTGCCTTCTTCGAGCCCTCGTCCCCCCTCTTCCCCGACCCCGCCTTAAACAGCTTCTTATGAAGTCCTCCCAATCCCACGGTCTTCTTCCCACCCTTCTTCAAATCCTCCGCCAAAAGATCATTCGCAATCACAAATCCCTTCGGAACCTTATCCAATTTGTTAACCTTCTTCGTCTCCACCAGTTTCTTAACCATCAAGCTGAAATTAACGTGGTTGGCATCAGTTTTCTTGCCCACGACGGCGCGTGAGTTGGCGCCGCCGCGCGTGGAGGGGGAGGAGAATTCAGCGGAGGAGGAGGGGTCGGATTTTACTGAACTGCTCAGGCTGTTGGTGTTGGAGTTGTTGTAGCGAGTTGCGGGCTTAATTGAAGAAGCCATTAATGAATGTTGGGATTGAATTTAGGGGAATTGGGATTTGGGAGTGATTAAAGGTTTGATTTGGGGGGAATTTATAAGGATGGAGTGAGGATTTATTTGTAGGAAGAGAATAAGATCCGAGCGTTGGATTTTTGTTTGAGGAAGAACGGTCGCTGTCTGAATTCAAAATTTTGAAATTGCGAGGCGGTTTTGTGAAGACGAAAATGACCTGCTTAAAAGCGGCTTTCCATATTTAACGCTTTTCCAATCTCACCTTTTCCCAATTAGATATCCTTAATTATACTCCCTCCATTCATCATTATAGTATGTCCTATTTAATGTTTAATTAATTTTTTAATGTTAAATTAATGCACATAACATTATGTAGTAATTTGTATTAATTTTTTTACACCATCTTTGACACAATAATAGCTTAAACTGAAGTTTATATTCATCAAAATTTAAAGAGAATTAAATAATAAAAAATACATTACAGTTTTTTCCTAAAGAGAATTATAATTTGAATAAGATAATTACGTGATTTAAATAAAGACATTTTTGAAGCCGGTTGGTGGAAAAGATATTATCTTTTCTAAAAGATTAAGTTATTAATTTGTAATAGTGGCTACTAAGCATTTTATTTTATGGATATTGATTTATAAAATTATAAACTTGGTCAAGTATTTTTCACGAACTTTAAAATTAGTCTAAAATATCACAAACTATACATTCTAATTAGTTTGATTTGGGAACTATAGAATTTTCCACTAACTTTTAAAATTGATCTAAAATATCATAAACTATATATTCTATATATTCTAATTAGTTTAATTTGCTAACTCTGCTAATTAATCAATATATTGTAGTATTAAAAACATCATTGTGTTGACATTTTTAATACTCATAATGTAATTGATTAGTTAGGAAATTAATCTAGTTAGTACTATTTGATTACATCTTTGTTCCCAGCTCAATCAAAATAAGATATTTTTGTCAAAAACTTATTCTTCATGGGCAATATGAAACATTTATGATATTTTGAATTATTTTCTAAGTTCATGACAAGTAGGATAAAAAAACACGTTGATTTAGTAGTGTCAACTGTCAAGAAAGATAAATGCCATGTACATTAGTGGATATGGTGATTTACCCATCGAGGGAAATAATAAACAAAATGTAAAGTTTATTAATATTTTAAATCAATTTTAAAGTTTGTGAAAAATATTAAAATTTGATCAAAATTAATTATGATTTTAAGAACAATATCTCATTGTTTTAAATGTTAATTTTTTTCATTTGTCAAACCTCCCAAATTTTGCAATTGATTGTAAACATGGTTTAAGAATTAAGAATATTAGTATATTGGACAATAAAATCAGGAATGAACGAAAGCGATTACTAGAATAGCATGACTGTCTATTATGACGAAATAAGGAATTTGTTCATGTATGAATTTAATTTAAAGTATTAATTTCGTTCTCATACTAATTTCAAATAATAATGAATTTGTTCATACATGAATTCCATATTTTTATAATGAATTTGGTAGTTTTTTATAGAAATGTGAAATGAATAAATAAAATTGAAAGACGAGAGTGATGTATGGTTTTATGATTTTTTTTCACTACTTTATTCAAAAGTCTTGTATTTTCTTAGTTGGATTAGAATATATCCGATTGCATTATGTCTATAAAATATGGATCATTGTCACTATCACCAGTTAGATGAAACTTTATCAAATTCTTGTTGGGGGCAATTCACTATATGGTAGTATTAATTTGAATGGATTGAAAAAGATTAATAATTTTAATGGATGCCATATAAGATAATATTGTATAAGGATAGTGATTGATGATACAACTTCCTTGCTTATTTTTTTTAGGTAAATAGTCGATTTTATCCAATCATTTTAAATATATATCTGAAAATATCTCATGGATGATTACTGTTACTATAATTCAGTGTCTTTCATTTTTTAGAAGTTGTCATGCAAAATAATTTCTGACAATCAAAATCAATTTCACAGCCTAAATTACACATTAATTGAGTAATTAATTTGTAATTTTAGATAATCAATGTATTCGTTACTATTTCTAAACACCTTTTGGTTTAAACAAAAAAAGTTATACAAACAATGGCCTAATTAAGAACCCTGAATTCCCCTGAATCCAACTAATCTGGCCGGATTTCCCACCGCCGTCGCCCCGCCGGAACTTCCTTCAAAACCACAGCTCCGGCGCCTATCCTCGCATTTTTTCCGATCACAATATTCCCTAGAATTTTCGCCCCAGCACCAATCATAACTCCATCTCCGATCTTCGGATGCCGCCGTCCCCCCCAACGTCACACCGTGCAATATCGTGACGCCGTCTCCGACCACCGCCGTCTCTCCGATCACAACTCCGATAGCGTGATCCATCACGATTACGCCCCCAATCGCCGCTCCGGGATGTATATCCACCGCGAACACCTCCGAAACCCTACTCTGAATCAGCAGCGCCGCCGCGGCCCCGCCGTCGATCCAGAGCTTGTGCGCCAGCCTGTGCGCCTGGCACGCCAGAACCCCTTGAAATTGAGGAGGCAGTGCGCGTAGCCGAGGCAGGCGGGGTCGCGCTCGAGCACCGCCGCGAGATCGGATCTGACGGCAACTCGGATCGCGGCGGTGGAGAGGTAGGGAGTGGAGAGCTTGAGAGCGAGGTGGTTGGAGAGCGCGCTCTCGAGCGTGGAGTGAGAGATGATTGCGGAATGGTAGAGATTTGATAGCAAGGGTTCGTGTTTCATATCGGATTCTGCTTCGTGTCTAATTTGACACCATATTTCGTCTTGATCAGAGCTGATTTTGGAGCAATTTTTGGTGAACGGGGATGATGGATTGCAGCATTTGATCAGTTTGCATAGAGAAGAGGGGGGATTTGATGTGCATGTTGCTGCCATTGTTTAAATTTGATTTAGGGTTGAAGAAAGAGGAGATTGCTTTTGAATTTTTGATTTTGGATTTTGGATTGGGGGAGTGAGTTGTTTAAGGAAGAGAGGGAAAAGATGCTATGAATGAAGGTCAAAAAAATTTCAACAATAGAGTGCTGACATATTAATCGGAGGTTGTTTCTTGAGGATCACATATACACATTCACTTGAGTCGTCGGACCAACGTAATTTTTTACATATTCGTGTCTTTTCTTAACTTTTCTTTTCGACACGCACATATTTTGACATTAGTTTAGAAGTTTGTTTGTTCGATCGATTCTCAAACTCTATAAAGTTTGCTTATAACGACTTGACTCCTAGATAAAGCTTTCTAGAGAGTCACCCATCTCATAATTGCTCCAAGCTAAGCAACACTTAACCTTGGAGTTCTTAGTAAATGGATGTCAAGAAAGAAGATGCATTTTGTTAGTATGAGTAACACCTATCAAATCTATTAAGCTCTCCCCGAATATGCAGTCCCATACCTGCATATCCTTAGAATCCTTCTTGTTTGGGTGTGTATTTCGATTCATTCATGTCCACATAATCTCTTTAAAATTTATTTAGCAATTGTTTCTTCGCATCTTCCAATTTTTAGTGGCAATAAAATTACGTTTTAGGTGTATTTTGTTTTTGTACTCTTCACTCCTTCCTATATTTTGTTACGTCCTCATTTTTAATGGAGTAGTTGACTAAAATAAGAGTACAAAAGAATGGATGGGATCTGGCCGCACTGTGCGACCGGATGCAGACCGTCTAAAATGCTTAACTGTATATGAAGTTGATTTCACTAAACTATTAAAATAGAATTTGGTCGAATGTGATGATATTATGTTTGTATAATATGGTTTACGGAGTAGTATAAATTGTTTTGTCATATTCTTAGCCAGATAATATTATAAAATTTGGGTTTGAAGTCATCTTAAAATCATTTTAGGCTATCCTTAAAATCGACTTAAAAATAAACTGATAATGACTTATATATGACCTCCGTATACTTGGTTTTACGTTTTTATATTAAAATTGAGTTTTGCATAGATCAATACCTTATAATCAGTGGCGGACGCAGGTGGAGGAGGTGAGGGGCTTAAGCCCCTCCCAAACCATTTTTAAAAAATAAATTTCTATTGCAATTTTTTTAAAAAAAAATTCGAACCTATAGTCAGCTCTCGCCAAGTTAATAGCTTTGATGTCTAAATTATTAGAGGTTTAATGGAAAGGAGGGGCTGAAAATTAAAATTACAAATAAAAACTTTCCAACAATGGAGTTGAGAAGAGGAACATGATGAATAGTAAGAGCCATTAAACTTAAATGAATAAAATAATAAAAGCAGAAAAAGTACAACCCTATTCCCTATTTAAACGGCACTAACTTACAAATAACTTAAATGAATAAAATAATAAAAGTAGAAAAAGTACTGCCCTATTCCCTATTTGACGGCAGGTGTTAGGTTTCATGGCAGATATATTAATTAAAAAATTAAAAGGATTTGTCTTTATCTAGCCATACCTCATTCACAGTTTACCAAACGGCGGAAAAAAATGAAACTTCTCCCACAAATTCCAAAAGAGAATTATTTGTCTTCTTTACAACTTTAATTGGTAAAGTAAGGTCAGTTTTTCCTTTTCTTTTGTCATAGTTTACACAATCACAATGTGTTAGATACTTTAGATTCATAACTTTTATTTACATAGTATTTTGTGATTTATTGAACTAATTTGCTAAATTGCTAATACAGAAGATGGAACGTTACTTTAAAAAAAATGCAAAGTGGTGGTTCTTCATCTTCTTCAAGTGCTAGAATTGTTGAATCGATAGAAATCAATCTGCAATAGAAAACATGTAGAATTCAGTTGTCGCCGCTTTAACAAACTGTATTATTCTTTTTGTCAAACTTGTTTTGGATTAATTTTATGTATTAGATATTTATTTATTTTTAGAATTTTTATTATTGTTTTTTTATAATATATATATATATATATATATATATATATATATATATATATATAAATATATATATATATATAGGGATGTATTCATTTCCTTTTCCTATATTTCCCCTTTTTTCCTTCTTAATATCAGCCATTAGATTAGAGAAATGGACGGTCAAGATCAACATTGGGTAATTAATCCCGTGTTGCATTATTTGTCCTATTTTGTGCATTATGAGGGTACAATAGTAATCTAATAATGGCTGGAAACCGCTACGAATAATGCACCACATGGTCACGAGTAATGCATATAATTGACTATATAATGCACAATATGTGAACTGCAATGCATACGAATAAGATGTACCATGTTATGATGTTTGGACACACGTTTCTTGTTTCCCCTAAGGGTTTAATAAGCTTAGGGGCTAGGGTATAGTACGTATACACGTATGTAATCTTCACATGGTAACGAGTAATGGATATAATTGACTATATAATGCACAATTTGTGAACTGCAATGCATACGAACAAGATGTGTTGTGTTATGATGTTTGACACACGTTTCTTGTTTCCCCTAAGGGTTTAATAAGCTTAGGGGCTAGGGTATAGTACGTACGCATTAATAACAAATTATAAAACGATACGAATAATTCACCAAATTGTCACGAGTAATGGATGTTATTAACTATATAATGCACAATATGTGAACTGCAATGCATACGAATAAGATGTACCATGTTATGATGTTTGACACACGTTTCTTGTTTCCCCTAAGGGTTTAATAAGCTTAGGGGCTAGGGTATAGTACGTAGACATTACTAAATGCACGTATGTAATCTTCAATCCGTTGATTAACCCATATACACAATACCTCTAATAATGCATAATATACTGAGATAATGACAATTAACAGCTACATAATGCACTACCTAAACCAAATAATGCACATACGTATATTCCAATAACAACAATTTGTTAGTAATGTCTACGTACTATACCCTAGCCCCTAAGCTTATTAAACCCTTAGGGGAAACAAGAAACGTGTGTCAAACATCATAACATGGTACATCTTATTCGTATGCATTGCAGTTCACATGTTGTGCATTATATAGTTAATAACATCCATTACTCGTGACAATTTGGTGAATTATTCGTATCATTTTATAATTTGTTATTAATGCGTACGTACTATACCCCAGCCCCTAAGCTTATTAAACCCTTAGGGGAAACAAGAAACGTGTGTCAAACATCATAACACAACACATCTTGTTCGTATGCATTGCAGTTCACAAATTGTGCATTATATAGTCAATTATATCCATTACTCGTTACCATGTGAAGATTACATACGTGTCTACGTACTATACCCTAGCCCCTAAGCTTATTAAACCCTTAGGGGAAACAAGAAACGTGTGTCCAAACATCATAACATGGTACATCTTATTCGTATGCATTGCAGTTCACATATTGTGCATTATATAGTCAATTATATGCATTACTCGTGACCATGTGGTGCATTATTCGCAGATACCAAAATGTGGCAGTTACTTTTCCGTCAAATGACAATAATAACCCTGTAATGCATACAACCACCTTCTATAATGCAACACGGAACCAGTTTTATAGAATTAATCTGATTCGTTGATGCCTTAGATCTAATGCGTAATATTAAGAAGGAAAAAGGATCTAAGATGTGAAAAGGAGAATAACGCTCCCATATATATATATATATATATATATATATATATGGATGTATTCATTTCCTTTTCCTATATTTCCTCCTTTTTCCTTCTTAATATCAGCCATTAGATTAGAGAAATGGGCGGTCAAGATCAACATTGGGTAATTAATCTCGTGTTGCATTATTTGTCCTATTTTGTGCATTATGAGGGTACAATAGTAATCTAATAATGGCTGGAAACCGCTACGAATAATGCACCACATGGTCACGAGTAATGCATATAATTGCCTATATAATGCACAATATGTGAACTGCAATGCATACGAACAAGATGTGCTGTGTTATGATGTTTGACACACGTTTCTTGTTTCCCCTAAGGGTTTAATAAGCTTAGGGGCTAGGGTATAGTACGTAGACATGTATGTAATCTTCACATGGTAACGAGTAATGAATATAATTGACTATATAATGCACAATTTGTGAACTGCAATGTATACGAACAAGATGTGCTGTGTTATGATGTTTGACACACGTTTCTTGTTTCCCCTAAGGGTTTAATAAGCTTAGGGGCTAGGGTATAGTACGTACGCATTAATAACAAATTATAAAACGATACGAATAATTCACCAAATTGTCACGAGTAATGGATGTTATTAACTATATAATGCACAATATGTGAACTGCAATGCATACGAATAAGATGTACCATGTTATGATGTTTGACACACGTTTCTTGTTTCCCCTAAGGGTTTAATAAGCTTAGGGGCTAGGGTATAGTACGTAGACATTACTAAATGCACGTATGTAATCTTCAATCCGTTGATTAACCCATATACACAATACCTCTAATAATGCATAATATACTGAGATAATGACAATTAACAGCTACATAATGCACTACCTAAACCAAATAATGCACATACGTATATTCCAATAACAACAATTTGTTAGTAATGTCTACGTACTATACCCTAGCCCCTAAGCTTATTAAACCCTTAGGGGAAACAAGAAACGTGTGTCAAACATCATAACATGGTACATCTTATTCGTATGCATTGCAGTTCACATGTTGTGCATTATATAGTTAATAACATCCATTACTCGTGACAATTTGGTGAATTATTCGTATCATTTTATAATTTGTTATTAATGCGTACGTACTATACCCCAGCCCCTAAGCTTATTAAACCCTTAGGGGAAACAAGAAACGTGTGTCAAACATCATAACACAGCACATCTTGTTAGTATGCATTGCAGTTCACAAATTGTGCATTATATAGTCAATTATATCCATTACTCGTTACCATGTGAAGATTACATACGTGTCTACGTACTATACCCTAGCCCCTAAGCTTATTAAACCCTTAGGGGAAACAAGAAACGTGTGTCCAAACATCATAACATGGTACATCTTATTCGTATGCATTGCAGTTCACATATTGTGCATTATATAGTCAATTATATGCATTACTCGTGACCATGTGGTGCATTATTCGCAGATACCAAAATGTGGCAGTTACTTTTCCGTCAAATGACAATAATAACCCTGTAATGCATACAACCACCTTCTATAATGCAACACGGAACCAGTTTTATAGAATCAATCTGATCCGTTGATGCCTTAGATCTAATGCGTAATATTAAGAAGGAAAAAGGATCTAAGATGTGAAAAGGAGAATAACGCTCCCCTATATATGGATGTATTCATTTCCTTTTCCTATATTTCCTCCTTTTTCCTTCTTAATATCAGCCATTAGATTAGAGAAATGGACGGTCAAGATCAACATTGGGTAATTAATCTCGTGTTGCATTATTTGTCCTATTTTGTGCATTATGAGGGTACAATAGTAATCTAATAATGGCTGGAAACCGCTACGAATAATGCACCACATGGTCACGAGTAATGCATATAATTGCCTATATAATGCACAATATGTGAACTGCAATGCATACGAACAAGATGTGCTGTGTTATGATGTTTGACACACGTTTCTTGTTTCCCCTAAGGGTTTAATAAGCTTAGGGGCTAGGGTATAGTACGTAGACATGTATGTAATCTTCACATGGTAACGAGTAATGAATATAATTGACTATATAATGCACAATTTGTGAACTGCAATGTATACGAACAAGATGTGCTGTGTTATGATGTTTGACACACGTTTCTTGTTTCCCCTAAGGGTTTAATAAGCTTAGGGGCTAGGGTATAGTACGTACGCATTAATAACAAATTATAAAACGATACGAATAATTCACCAAATTGTCACGAGTAATGGATGTTATTAACTATATAATGCACAATATGTGAACTGCAATGCATACGAATAAGATGTACCATGTTATGATGTTTGACACACGTTTCTTGTTTCCCCTAAGGGTTTAATAAGCTTAGGGGCTAGGGTATAGTACGTAGACATTACTAAATGCACGTATGTAATCTTCAATCCGTTGATTAACCCATATACACAATACCTCTAATAATGCATAATATACTGAGATAATGACAATTAACAGCTACATAATGCACTACCTAAACCAAATAATGCACATACGTATATTCCAATAACAACAATTTGTTAGTAATGTCTACGTACTATACCCTAGCCCCTAAGCTTATTAAACCCTTAGGGGAA
Source organism: Salvia splendens (assembly GCF_004379255.2). Lineage (NCBI taxonomy): Eukaryota > Viridiplantae > Streptophyta > Magnoliopsida > Lamiales > Lamiaceae > Salvia > Salvia splendens. The sequence goes on from NC_056049.1 coordinate 4,273,147, forward strand.
ACAAGAAACGTGTGTCAAACATCATAACATGGTACATCTTATTCGTATGCATTGCAGTTAACATGTTGTGCATTATATAGTTAATAACATCCATTACTCGTGACAATTTGGTGAATTATTCGTATCATTTTATAATTTGTTATTAATGCGTACGTACTATACCCTAGCCCCTAAGCTTATTAAACCCTTAGGGGAAACAAGAAACGTGTGTTAAACATCATAACACAGCACATCTTGTTCGTATGCATTGCAGTTCACAAATTGTGCATTATATAGTCAATTATATCCATTACTCGTTACCATGTGAAGATTACATACGTGTCTACGTAATATACCCTAGCCCCTAAGCTTATTAAACCCTTAGGGGAAACAAGAAACGTGTGTCCAAACATCATAACATGGTACATCTTATTCGTATACATTGAAGTTCACATATTGTGCATTATATAACCAATTATATGCATTACTCGTGACCATGTGGTGCATTATTCGCAGATACCAAAATGTGGCAGTTACTTTTCCGTCAAATGTCAATAATAACCCTGTAATGCATACAACCACCTTCTATAATGCAACACGGAACCAGTTTTATAGAATCAATCTGATCCGTTGATGCCTTAGATCTAACGAGTAATATTAAGAAGGAAAAATGATCTAAGATGTGAAAAGGAGAATAACGCTCCCCTATATATATATATATATATATATAATATGTGTGTGTCCCCTGCCAAGATTTTTAAGTGAAGTCCCTGCCAAAATTTATTCCTGCGTCCGCCTCTGCTTATAATGCAAGGTTATTTACTTATCTGTCATTATTGAGCAAATGTTTGAGAAATAATGAGAGCATAATTAGTCTTGTCTATATATTTTAAAACTAATAAAATATCATTATGTCTGTATATTTCAAAAATGATAAAAATATTTAATGTATTTTACCAAGTGCAGTACATAGAAAATTATAGAGTTATAGTAAAACATTAAAATTTATAAACATATTTACCTACCATATAATTACACCTTACAATGTATGATACTTGGTAGAGAAAAACTTATTCACGTAATTATTTCAAATTTGGGCAATTTTTCCTTTATTTATAGATTCATTTTATATAGTCAGTATTGAAAATGATACTCCATTAGTTCCACCATAGTGGTATACTACAATTCTATGAAAAGTTCCCCTTGATAAATGACTAAGCACCTATTTTTACATTGTTTATTAAAGGGTCATTCAGTTGGTATACTACAATTCTATGAAAAGTTCCCCTTGATAAATGACTAAGCACCTATTTTTACATTGTTTATTAAAGGGTCATTCAGTTGTCGTGACTAATTATACTATGATAATCCTGTTAGAAATAATGGGAAGAAATTCCCTAGCCGTGTACAGACGGTACTCTAACTATTACAATCGAAAGGAAACTTTGCAACAAAAAGAGGAATGAAAATTACAATGGAAATAAAGCAAACCAAATTTATAAGTCGAGTCGAGGAAAGCCCTCTTTCCGCAAGACAAATTACGCCCCGGCTAGTGCTCACGGAATGGCGTATTGCCCCCAAAGATAAAATGACTTCCTCCTAGCGTGTAGAAGCACCTCAAACCCGCTAGGCACCGGCGAACTTGATGGAGTTCCGAGAATCGAGCTAGACAATGCTCCTAAAAAGCTAACTAGAATGCTTGAGAGCTAGAGAGAAGATAAAATGTTTTGTTTGTGTGTACACATCTCTCAAATCCACATGCCTTATATAGGCACAAAAGAGGGCATGGAAGGTCTTGATCATAATCCACCATTAAGCAAATCATTATGCAAAAGGTGGTTACAAGAGATGGAGAGCCAAAGGATTGGCCATATCAAAAGTTTCCATCAATTTACACGTTTTTTCCAACAATCCCCCACATTGGTTAGAGCGCCGCAAGCTCAAACCAACACCAGACACAAATGCATGCATGCAGACTCTATGCTCAATTCTCGAGAAACAATATTGCATTTGGAATAGTAGCTTGGGGCTTTGAACTTTCCATCGTCAACACTATCGGACATACCGGCGGCCTGGTGGACGTGATGCCTTGAACCATTCCTCCTTGGTGTATACCGAGACAATAATATTGACACAATATTATTTACAAACTCATCAGTTCTCACGTTTGTGTCCTTTACTGGCCATGGAACACCACTTTGGATTCATAAGTGATTCACATGTTGAAGCTGCCCACACTTCTTCACTTACATAGGTGATTCTTTTCTAGGTATCCTGCAATACCCACCTCCTCGAGGTTTCTAAGAATCATTAAAAGTCAAAACTTAGCCTATTACCACATGCATGTTACAACACTCAATGCTTTCTAAAGAATGGGCGAAGATTAAAAATCTTCCGAGTGTTACAACTAGATTCATATAGATTCGTTTTCCCATTGAACCAAGCCCATGGGATCTCCAATCGTATGGTTGGGTTACCACTATAATCATCTTTTAAGATGTGGTTTTCAGTCTCATTCCTTTTAGCAATTTATGCAATTGATCACGGTTTAAACCTTTCGTTAACGGATCCGCTAAGTTATCAACTGACCTTACATAGTCAACTGTGATAACACCACTTGTGATCAATTGTCTGACGGTATTATGTCGCCGACGAATATGTCAAGACTTACCGTTGTATAAGCCACTATGCGCTCTCCCTATAGCTGCTTGGCTATCACAGTATATCACTACTGTCGGCACTGGCTTCTTCCAACATGGAATATATTCTAGGAAATTTCTGAGCCACTCGGCTTCTTCCCCTGCTTTATCCAATGCGATAAACTCATATTCCATGGTGGATCGAGCTATACACGTTTGTTTCTTCGACTTCCACGAAACAGCACCACCCCCCACAGTGAACACATAACCACTCGTCGAGAACGAGTCTTTTGAATCAGAGATCCAATTTGCATCACAGTACCCTTCAAGTACTTGGGGATATCTTGTGTACTGCAGCTCAAAGTTAAGAGTATACTTCAAGTATCTCAAAACCCTACGCAGAGCTTTCCAATGTTCCTTGCTTGGGTTGCTCGTAAATCGGCTCAGTTTATTCACCGTACACGCAAGATCTGGTCGGGTGCAGTTTTTTATAAACATCAAACTCCCTATGATCTTTGCATATTCTTCTTGAGTTATAGGCTCACCCGTGTGCTTACTCAAATGCACGTTGGGTTCCAATGGAGTCTTAGCTGGCTCACAATCGAACGAGTGAAATTTCTTTAGCACTTTCTCAATATAATGAGATTGTGTCAGAGCAATTCCCTCATGATTCCTTTTAATTTTGATTCCGAGAATCACATCAGCTAAACCCATATCTTTCATGTCGAAATTTCTCTTCAACATATTTTTGGTTTCGTTGATAATGACACTATTGCTGCCCGTAATCAACATATCATCTACATAAAGACACACAATAATAAAACCGTTATCTGTGTTCTTAATGTAAACACACTTATCGCACTCATTGATAGTGTATCCATTTGCCAACATCACGTTGTCAAATTTTAAATGCCACTGTAATGGTGCTTGCTTCAACCCATATAATGACTTTACCAGTTTGCATACTTTACGCTCTTGCCCAGGCACAACAAACCCTTCGGGTTGTTCCATATATATTTCTTCTTCCAGATGACCATTCAGAAACGCAGTTTTCACATCCATTTGGTGAATATCGAGATTGTGCAAAACAGCAATCGCAAGAAGCACCTGAATGGAAGTGATTCTCGTAACATGTGAATAGGTATAAAAAAAGTCATGCCCTTCTTTCTGCTTAAAGCCTTGGACAACTAGGTGAGCTTTGTACTTATCTATAGTACCATCGGGCTTATATTTCCTTTTCAGAATCCACTTGCACACTAAAGCCTTACAGCCTTCAGGCAAGTCTACTAACACCCAAGTGTTATTTCTCATGATGGATTCAATTTCACTATTGATCGCTTCTTGCCACCACGCTGCGTCTGGGCCAGACAGAGCTTCCGCCAATGACTTTGGTTCGTCATCCAACATAAAAGTTATGAAGTTGGGACCAAATGTTTTAGCAACTTTAACTCTTTTACCACGTCTTGGTTCAACATCCTCAAGACTTGACCTCGTCCTTTTTGGAGGATTAGAACTAGTGGATTCATCCATCATTCTTTCACTAGAACGATTCTCTTGCCTCTTGCAAGGGTAAACATTCTCAAAGAATATAGCATTCCTTGACTCAATCGTTGTTCCTTCAGCCACGCCAAGCACAACTGATCTATGGACTATGAAACGATAGGCACTACTATTAAGTGCATGGCCAATAAAGATGCAATCGACTGTTTTAGGGCCTATTGCAACTTGTTTCGGAGGTGGCACTTCTACCTTCGCTAAACACCCCCACACTTTGAGATATGAATATGAAGGTTTCTTCCCCTTCCACAACTCATAAGTAGTCACATCCCTATTTTTTAGTGGAATTTTATTCAAGATATGATTCACTGTTAACACAGCCTCCCCCCACATGTTCTGGGATAAACCAGAATTAATCAACAGAGCATTCATCATCTCTTTAAGTGTTCGATTTTTTCGTTCAGCAACTCCATTTGACTGGAGAGAATATGGAGCCGTTGTTTGGTGAATTATACCACTTGCATGACATAATTCTGCAAACGGGGCTACATACTCACCACCTCTATCACTTCGAACACACTTAATTCGACAATTAAGTTGATTTTCGGTTTCATTTTTGAAGTCTTTAAACGCTTCAATTGCCTCATCTTTACTTCTTAATAAGTAAAGGTAACAGTACCTTGTGCAATCATCTATAAATGTGATGAAGTACTTTTTACCACCTCTAGTTTGCACAAATTTTAAATCACATACGTCTGTATGGATTAACTCTAGAGGTTTTGTGCTCCGTTCTACCGAGCGAAACGGTAGCTTGGTCATTTTTTATTCAACACAGACTTCACATTTTTCTTGTGAGTTAAACTTATCTACTTTTAGCAAATTAAGATTTACTAATCTTTTTATAGCATTTAGATTTACATGTCTCAATCTTTTATGCCATAAATCAGAGCACTCAAGCAAATAAGAGGATGTGTCATCTTCCTTATTTCTTAATCCTTTTCCACGGTGAATGACCGTAACATTCAGCTCAAAAAGCCCATTCACTAGGTGACCTTCACCTATGAACTCTTCATACTTGGTCAATATAACCTTTTCACACTCAAATTCTAGTGAAAATCCATGATTTACTAGAAGTGAGTCTGACACCAAATTATTTCGAATGTCTGGGACATGCAGCACATCCTTGAGGGTAAGAACATTTTCGGATCCTAATTTTAGGAACACATTACCCACACCAACCACCTCGGAAGAGGCTTGGTTTCCCATATGTACTTTTCTACCTCCAACAGATTTGTAAGTAGAAAAAACACTTCTCTCATACCACACATGACATGTGGCACCCGTATCAACAAACCATTCATTTGGATTATTACCATGGTCCACGTCGGAGACCACTGCGATCACCTCGTGATCTTTGTTGTTTATAACAACACGTTCAAATAATTTGCACAATATCGTCTCCAACAATAAGTACACAATTATATCGAACCATATGTGCATTGGTATATTCAACACCACAAGCATCCCAATTATTACTACCAAGTCAAAATTTGTCTTGCTTGTCAACTGACAAACGATAAATACAATTCTCAAGAGAATAGATCTCAAGGAATTAACCATTTCGTAGCTCATGAACATTGGTACTGTTCGTTTCTTCATTCCAGCTTTGGTGCTCATGTTTCCTCCAACTTCAATTGGTATAATCATGTCTTAGAAGAGTACACTAATTTGTCTTGCGATTGTTAGAAATAATGGGAAGAAATTTCCAAGCCGTGTACAGGCGGTACTCTAACTATTACAATCGAAAGGAAACTTTGCAACAAAAAGAGGAATGAAAATTACAATGGAAATAAAGCAAACCAAATTTATAAGTCGAGTCGAGGAAAACCCTCTTTCCGCAAGACAAATTACGCCCCGGCTAGTGCTCACGGAATGGCGTATTGCCCCCAAAGATAAAACGACTTCCTCCTAGCGTGTAGAAGCACCTCAAACCTGCTAGGCACCGGCGAACTTGATGGAGTTCCGAGAATCGAGCTAGACAATGCTCCTAAAAAGCTAACTAGAATGCTTGAGAGCTAGAGAGAAGATAGAATGTTTTGTTTGTGTGTACACATCTCTCAAATCCATGTGCCTTATATAGGCACAAAAGAGGGCATGGAAGGTCTTGATCATAATCCACCATTAAGCAAATCATTATGCAAAAAGTGGTTACAAGAGATGGAAAGCCAAAGGATTGGCCATATCAAAAGTTTCCATCAATTTACACGTTTTTTTCCAACAAATCCATCTAGGATTAAGTTATGAAATTATTTTAGTTAAAATGAGTGGCTATGATTACTTATCACATGATTATCCATCTAGGATTAAGTTGTGAAACGATCTCATAAACTAAACACATACTGTACATACAATCACGAAATATAGGCTACCTCACTGTAAAAAGCACAGTAAAAAGACAATGTAAAAACCAGCCGTACTGTAAATTTCGACCTTAGGCCATCCACAACGTTGTCACTATACTGTCCCTTAACCGTCCCTTAAAATACTATTTGCGGACCCCACTATACTTTTTTACTCCATCCCTTAACTAAGGGACGGAACCTGCAACCCTCCGTCCCTTAACCGTCCATTAAACAGCCCTTAAATTACTATTCATTCAATTTCATTTTTTTATTTTTTCCCCCAAATTTAATTAATAAAAAACACACTTCATTAAAAATAAAATAAAATTACAACATAAATAAAAATACAACTTAAAATTCAAAAAAATTAAAAAAAACATAATTAAAATCCTAAAAAAATAAAAATGACATAATTTAAAATACAATTTTATAGAAAATAAAAAAAACTACTCTGCCGGCGAATCATCCCCCGAAGGCGGTGGAGGTGCCCTGAGGCCACTTGGAAGCGGGATACCAAGTTGTGCTGCCATAAACAAGACTCTGTTAAGCCAGGCTTCGTTTTGGGTGGGCGTAAAACGGGAAGTGTCCGCCATTGTGGCGGTCATGTACATGGACATAAGGGAGTTCGAGGGTCCCCCCGAGCCCAAGCCTGCCTGGCTTGAATCGGCTCGGCCCCTCCTCCCTCTAGCCGCCTTCGCCGCATTTCTCCCTTGCGGCCGACGGCACCCACGGGAGGACCCTCGGCATAGTCTGTCGGGGTCTCCTCCTCCTGCGAGGCAAACTCTTGTGGCCCGATGCCCGAACCGCCCTCACCAGACGAGTATTGACCACTCGCCGTGTGCTTCGTGCGCTTCGAGGTCGAGCCTGAGCTGGACCGCACACAGCCGGTCCACCTTTCCTCATCCCTGACGACCTCCCAAACATCGGCATATTTGAATTGTTTGCCGGTGTCTTCGTAGTAGACCCGCAAAGCCGACCTCAGAATGTCGGCTCTCGTGGCTCCGCTTTGGTACTGAGCTGCTTCATTCTTGTAGATGCCGCAGAATCGTTTGACCTCTCTGTCGACTCAGTCAAAGTGAGCGCGAAGCATCTTATATGTGCGGCGGCGGGTCTTTTTCGGCTTAATCTCGTGGTAGACCTCGGTGACATTTTCCCAGAAGCACTTCCGGAGTTGTTGATTCCCGACGATGGGATCGTACGAGACGCTGATCTAGGCGTTGTACACCGCCAGCGTTTCTTTGGGGCCGTACGGATGCCGGCCTAGATCTTCCTCCTCCTCCTCCGCCTCCGCCCTGGAGCCTCCCCCGCCTCGGCCTTCTTCCGGAGTGGGTTGAACCGGATAATCCTCCCGAATCTGGGATAATCCCTGCGAATACTGCGGGGCGGAGGGACGGGCGTATGCATCAACATCAAAATTGGGTGGTTGGTACCCCCCCGGCGTGCCCGAACCCTGGGTGCCCGGCGTCGACAAACCGGAACCACCCAATGTGTTGTACATGCTCCCCAGTCGCCGAACGCGTTGAGATCCCACGCGCCGGAGCCGCCACCGTCGGAGTTTCCGTCGCCGGACATTTTGTGATTAGATGTTAGATGAAAATTGGAGAGGAAATGAAGATGAATTTGGAAGAATAGATGTGTAGTTGTGTGTGAAATGAGGATGAATTATGAGTATTTATAGAGTAAAAAATAAAAAAAATGAAAACGGCTCTTTTAAACGGTAACATTACCGTTTCACTTTTTTTTATTTTTTTATTTAATTCGATTTTTTTATAAAAAAAATTAATTATTGCGTCAGCGTGACGACGCCCACTCACGGGCCGGCGAGTGGGCGTCACGCATGGCCTGGGAGCGTGCCACGTCGCCGCGGCGCGTGGCGAGCTGACCCGCGTTACGTCCCAGCGGAACGGGTTTCGTGACGAGATGGTGATTGGGCTGGCGCCGCAACGCGTCGCGCTGCCGTCCCGTCCCTGCGTGACGGGTTCCGGGCCACCCGCGTGACGGGTTGCGGGTGGCCTTAATAACACGCAACACTTGATGGTTAAACACATAGTAAATCAGACTCTTAAGACTCGAAATAAATAAAATTGAAAAAAGAAAGGAGAGAAGTTTCCTTAAAAACATGTACTGTAATTCATCATACTGTGGTGCACATACACCAGCAGTTGTACTGCGTTTAAAATCTTAATGGCTAGGTGGCTGTGCTTGGGCATCTTGGAGTCTCCACACTTTGTGTACGCCCAGCTCTTCAATCGCTCTCTCGGTCGCCAGAACTCTCTGGAAGCGACACTTTTGGCTTTGCATTCAGACATGATGTTACCAGTGCAAGTATATCATGATTTGCCATAATATCCACCCATTTTTCGTCAACCCAATCCTTTGAAACTCTAGCGTTTCTCATCTTCACGCTCATGAGCACGTTCTCGCCTGCAAATATTATAACACGCATAAATACTATTTCAGATGAGTTGGCTTGACAAAGATCTAACAGATGGAAGTTTACACGTACCAGGGAAGTAAACTTGGAGGTTATTTTCAGCAGATGGGTCGAAACCAATGACAACACCTTCCCACCAGCCAGGGCACCGCCACACATCAACTGATGCCCCGACCTCAAACCTTGCATCGGATGAATACCAGCTAGGCCATGGCCTCACTGTAAGGCGTCCTTCACACCTCAGACCCAATCTATCAGCAGCTGGCTCTCTGGGTGCCACCACCAATTCCTACAAATCTCACACAAATTAGCAACTGCTTTTTTCATGATCAATTTGAATCCATGGTGCATCTTCTAGTGGAAATTGAGCACTGAAACTGATATAAGGAAAGGAATATCATGCTATCCATTTATATATATATACCTCCAGTTTCCCACCTACGTCAGCATCTGTCACATCACAGTATTGAACTCTCATATAATTAGTTGATGAGCGCAAGATCTTGCACCTAACCCAGCAGCCTCGCATACCACTATCCTGACTAAGAAGCTCAATATTTTCATTAACGCGAGACAACATATGATTCTGTGGCCCAGTCAAAGGATTATCTGGAACAAGCCCCTTCATTGCCTGTTTGATTTTCAAGCACTGATTAGCAGGTCCACGTTTTGCAGCTTGATTATCTTTGGCTACATTGTGCAGATCAGCTTCAACTTCCGAGACAATTTGATCCCCAATGAGGATCTCATTTCTCTTGCAAGTTAAAACTGCTTGATTCTGAGGACTACAGTCATCTCCTTCTTGATTAGAATTTTCGATACCATCACTCGGCTCAGGAAAGAAATATTTCAGGGTGGAGAGAACGGGTTGTGCATAGTAGCCACATAATTCAGTTATGTTGAAGGTGCTGACACTGTTACTTTTAAATTCTCTATGGCAAGTAAAAATTTTAAGTGACAAATTAAGGGGAAGAACTTCGTCACACTTTTTAAAATCTATAGGTGTCAAAACCGAAGCTAGACCATCAATTTCTTTTGCACTAAGCTGCTCCTCGGTCGAAGTGATGAAAACTTCTCCCGAATCCGAACATAGCTTAGGCATCAGATGCTGGATGTCCTCGGGGAAAAGAAACCTTCGCACTCTTACCATTTTCTCCTCTTGAAGGGTCTCATACATATCTTCTACATAACCAAGGTAGTCTTTTCCTCCTCCACCCAGAATCCATACTACTGAATGTACCTGGACATACATGGAGAATGAGAAAAGATTGTGAAGGCCGGTTACAAAGTGAAAAGTAATCAGTTGTTGCTCTTTGAGACTAACAGGTATCTTAGTTCCGTTCCTGCATAAAGCTTTATAATGCTTCAGCTGCTTGCTACATATCCAAGCGGCACCAAACCACACTGTTTCTGAGTCGTTTGCCATAAATTGTCTGAGCAATGGTATCTGCAAATTAAATCTTACATAAATGATCGTTTGTTTAGAAAAATAAACTTCTATGTTAGCAAGTATCACAAAATACAAGGACCAGTATAAATAATAAACCACCATGGAGCTAGTACGCTGGGAGAAACGGGTGGTTTGGAACAAAAGATGTTTCAAATGCTGCGTTGATGCCATTCTCTGCTGATCTGCAATGGAAAGCCAAACTTTGTTGATATATATGTTAACTTTAGAAAATGATCCAGAATAACTTCTTGATTACACCACTTTGTCAGTTACATATACATAATCTCATTCCTAATTTACAATTAATTTTATAAGTGGATATGAAACTAGCAAGAAATTTACTGCAAATATGAAGGCAGCTCAGAGGGATGGCTAAGAGGCAAAGTATAATGAACCATCTGATCAACAAGAGTCAGAACCAAATGCAGTTAGGAAATTTAACATGCAATTCAAAGACGTTACAACCCTACATGTCAATGTCAAGTGTCTCCTTTTAATAGATGCTTCTATTAAAGTGTAGAAAAACCACACTATCCCTGAGACCCAGACAATGATGAAAAGGATGTGACAACAGGGATCTTGATTCTTCCGAAACCTTGAGGACAAGAGACTTACAAGCAATTTGGGTTAGGCAGGTTTCTTAGGTTAGCAGACAGACATTCAACATAAAACAATAGTCTTTTTCAAACACAAAACAATTTCTATTAGATGAAATATACAGAGGAAGCGAATGCTTATTAGTTAACCCAATCTGTTACTCTCCAACAGTACATATAAAATTATATTTACAAGATCCAACATCAGAAACTTACTACAAATGGAAGATTTTATCTTCATTTAGTAAAATTTATAGAATAGGCAGACTTCTTTTTCAGCAAACCTTCAAAGGGTGAATCACATTAAATGTATGCATGCGTATGCTTAAATAATGACAAGTCTTCCAATAAAATGGAGTAGCGATCTAAAGCTTTTTTAGTCGCTTCTGAATCATATCCTAGGGGAAGAGCCAGGATGCTGCAATAAAAGTTCAAGCAATTACAAGTTTTCATTAAACCAACATATCTGCCTCCATTCTCACCAGTACAGGAGGCGAGGCTTAGTAATGGAAATTAAAACTACAAAATATGCAGGACCTTAAGTGAGAGTTTTACTAGAGTGACATGATGATAAATTGTTCTAACAAACACGCTATTACAGTAAAATTCCCAAGTATCTACACTGTTACCCTGAACTCAATACAGACTGAGGCGATGACTCCAAAGCTCGATAGAAGAAGAATTGTTTGGAAAGTGCAGAAGATAAATAAATCCATATATAGCCACAGAGCATCAAATTAATTACACCTAATGATGACGTTACGGCCTACACGTACCTGATTTTGATTTGTCTCAAAATAATACTCTTTTCAAAGTTTAATTTTTTTTTCCAACTTACAAATACCCAGTAATAAATATCGCAAGCATACACACATTCATAGCTGTCAATCAACAGCCTAACCTTTATCCAAGCCAAGCTCACTGAAGATGCAGATGGAAACCAGGTCTCAAATAGATTTGCATAATCCAAGTTGTCACTGCAAACCAGGTACTATACTGAAGTACATCTGAAACATCTATGGCAGTCATATTTATGTCTATGAAGAATTGCGATATCCATAGTAATCATATGCATGCTATATATATGAATGTAAGTGTTTCCTTTTATCTGCGGGGACAGCTTGCAATTACCTTAAGTAAATCTCATGGCCTTATTCACCTCATATCCTTCTGTTTCTGAGTTGGTGATTTTGTAGACACCCATTCAGTGGGTATAGCATTTCATATGTTCAGTGCTGACCAACTCATCTTTATCATTGTAGAAGTGACGAAGGAAAGTATATTGCTCGACCATTGCAGGTACTTCAAACGGCATACATTCTTCAATTGGAAAATTAATTGTCTATTGCTCAATCCATTTCTACTTATCAGTCCAATGATCCATTCCCCCAAAACAAACTGAAAACTCAAAAAGTGAATTGAAATTAGTCATTGCAGCAAAATTGTGTCTAAGCCTTCCTACAAACTGTTCCAGAAAGGATTTGAAAGGATTTGAGAGTAGCAGAAACCATAATTGTTTGAAAATAACACCAACTGGGGCGGTTTCAACAAAGAATGACAAAAAAAGTAGCTAATTATTGTTAGCTCTCACGAATAGTTTCTGCAGGGTTTTACATAGAGACAATTATCAAAGGGATGCTTTCTTGGATGTTAAGGTCCAGAAACCATGAATTCTACATGATGTCTCTTGATAGTGATATAAGATCTAACATAACAAGTGAAGTTCAACATTAAACCTAGTAAATCATGTACTCAGGGAAATCAATCAAACCATTAATTCCTAAAGAGCAAGGTACATACTTGAATCTGCAGAGATTAAGCTGCCTCCTGAGGTCACTGACATGAGAAACATAATGGCATTTTCTCTTGATTTCCACCTTGTTCCAGCATGGACTCTGCTCGTGGACTCAAAAGAACGTAAGTAGTCTCCAGTCGATGAATAGATCATATGATTTATACCCCTCTCTACCTCCACCACAACAAGGAGGCAACTCCCCCTTAAGGTAAAGTGAATAATGCAGCCCCTTTTCTGAGAAATTACCCGCTCTTCCCATCCTCTCAGCATCCTGGCAAGCAGAACAGCATGAAGGGGCATGTGTAGGAAGCAAAACAGTTTTTTGCAACACAAAATCCCAATCGAGAATAACGCAATGAACAAGAGATCATTGAATATAGAACACGAATTTCACTAGAGGTAATATAAGCTTGATCATCCCCAATTTTAGCTTAATCAGTGCATATTATTAACAAAATCGCATGGAATTCAAAGCAATTCTGGTTTAAATTCAACAGTAAATAAGCGAAGTATTAGGTATAGCAAACGGCGGAGAGAAAAGAATTCAGAGAAGAGAAACAACACATAGAAGCAGAACGCACAATCTGCAATTTCCTGGACTAACTTAGAATGATGGAGGGTTTAGTTATACCAGAAATGGTTTCGCTCGCTAGTTCCAATTTCATCAGTTGCTGTTGCTTCGTGTTCTTCATTCTTCAGTTTCAAAACCTTTGAAGAATTTTCAGGGGAATAAATTTTACGCAGGACGAAAATATTTACTGCGGTAGTAAATATATGCAAGATAAATTATCTGAGTTGGAGTCTTAAAATTATAAACTATATTTAAAGACTTTCCTTATAGGTTTCATGTATAAATTACATATGTAATGTAATTTTTACTTATCTCAGTTAGCTTGTATCACTCTACTAATTTTTCCAAAAATAAATTACCTTTGTGAAATCCGATTCAAATGGTCGAGTTCTTCTGCATTAGTGACTATGTTACTAAAAGATTATTAACTGAACCTTGTCGAAGAGATTAATAAATTTTACAATCTAGATAGACAGTGGATAACTTATTGGACTAATGGCTATAATGAAATTATAAATTTTGATAGACAGTGGACTAACTATTTGTTGAGGGATGAAATTATAAATTTTGATTAGATGCTTCTAAAAAAAATGTCCAAAATTCCAAATATAAGATGGTGTAGAGAAAGTCCATCCAATTTTATAGATGGGACATCTCAACCACCAAAATGACATTGGGCTAAAAGGTGTAGCCTAAATCGAAGACACAAAAACTAAGCTTAATTCTAACCATTGAGATTGGAAATATCAATTTAGGAAACCCATTTCATAATATTCAATATTTTATAAAGAAACTCAAGTCTCTATCATATTATTCATATCACTATTTCTCAAACATTTCCATTTTTTTTTTGGTTTGAATTACTTCATATTCGTACTTATTCCATATAGCACAAGTCAAAATGTTACACCGCTGTCCCAACTTAGAAATTCTTTTATTTTTGTATGTCCAATTTAATAGACCTAATCTATTTTTACAAATTTTAATAAATAAGTCATATATTCCACAAACATTTCACTACATAACTAAGAGAATAATCACAAACAAATTTTTTGTCAAATTTTATTATTTAAGAGCCTATAAAGACATTTAAGTGGAAATTCTATGTTGGAAAGGTGGAAGTATTTCCATTAATCATTATAAGCCCTTTCATCATTTCATTAAGATTCTTTCTCCGTGGTAAAGAAAAAGTGAAAAAATGAGACCTCAGCGTAAGATTTCCTTTTTTCTTCCTTGCATGGATTGTTTAAGCTTTAGTGACAATCATTGCATCGCAAAAGATACTACTCCCTTCGTCCACAACATTAATCGGCCCATTTTGCCATTTTAGTCTGTTCGTAAATAATTGTCCCATTTTAGGCACACGCGTGAAAAAAGAATTCCTTTCAAACAAGTAAAATATTCTTTAGCAAAAGCAACCCACAATTCCCACGATTTCAAAGAATTTATTCCAACCAAAAAAACCAGTGAAATTCAAAAGTGAAAGTGAAAGCCCTAGTTTCTTCCACATATATACACTACAAATATAAAAAATAAAAAAATATTTATGGAGGCGTTGCAGCATACACTAGAAGCTTCAAATATCTTATTTTTTATGTGATCACTTTCCATTTTTATCTCTCACTATATAAACTTGTAAACCAAACTCGTTACACAACTTAGATCATTTCCAATTTTCCACCAAAAAAAAGAAACAGTTTCCCATATTCTTCAAAGGGGAGATCAAATGGATGGAGGCGACGAGGAAGAAGGCGGGAGAGTGGAGAGAGATGCGTTGGCGAAGACGAAGACAGCGACACTGCGGTTGCTAGCTCTACTTTCTTTCTTATCTCTCATGTATTCCTACTTCTTCTCAGGTTTGTCATCCTACTACAACATTCAATTCTCCACATTGATCTTCTCATTATTCGCCCACGCCATGGATCGCAAGTATGTCTTTTTGATCTGCAACGGCATCGTTGCGTTCCTTGTCAAGAGCTTGAGCTTCACCTCCTCCTCCGGAGTCAGCCAAACCCCACCAACTCTAGTTCAAGAAAAGGTAGAATATGGTGTTGGAGAAGAAGAAGAAACTGATACGCGGGAGGAATGCAGTTATGGAGCTCTCAGTGAAGAGGAAGAGGACGAGGATGAGGATAACGGAGGTGTTGATGAGGATGATAAAGGCGGGGAGGGGGCGTCGAGAGAGGAAGAGGTGAGCACGGAGGAGTTGAATCACAAGTTTGAGGAATTTATCAAGAAAATGAAGGAGGAAATCAGGATTGAAGCCGAGCAACCTCTCATAGCTGTTTAGATAGTAACATAGAAAAAATCAATGCACGAGTTCTATGTTAGATAAGCATTTATCAAATATTATCTTTCTGTTAGGAAAGTCAACAAACACATAATTAGTTTGATATTGTCTATTATGAATTAAGCTTGTTCAATTAGCACGAATTTATTTTTGGATCATTTTCAAAACTGTCTCAAACTATTTGGAGTTGGACTACACTTATATAGCTTACATTCTTCAATGTGGGATAGGTTTGTTACCGACATCCCCCACTCATTCGATGTGGGATGGGTTTGTAACCAACAAACCTCCCCTCAAACCGGGGCCACATCAGGACGCGGTCGACACATCGATACATTATGAATCCGACTCGAACATGGGTCATCCAGGGCCCGACCCAAGCCAACTTGGCACTGATATCACTTATTAGAAATGTCGACAACATATTAGTTTTGATATTGTACGCTTTAAATCAAATCCATCTGCACAGATTTATTTTTGGATCACTCCATAAAAGGTCTAAAACTAATTAGAATTTAAGTACTTATATAACTTGCAATTTTCCTCAATCATCTAATATGGGATGAGGTCGTAACCCAACACTCTCTACTTCATTCTTTATTGATAACAACACAAATAAAAGGCTTCTAATTAATAATTTTTTTATCTAAAGTATCAGACTGATTAGAGCATTATTAAATGGAAACGGTCGGCCATCATTTGTCATAAATATTCTTGAAACAAGTAGCTAAAACCAAAATAACACTGGCCCCATCTCTATCGTTTGGATCAATTCAAATTATTGTGGTTGTAGTTTGCCATTAATAGACATAGTAGGTGCACAAGGAGAAGTGTCAAGCAAAGATATATGAGACCTAAATTAGGTAATCCCACGATGAAACCATCCAAAAACGAAGTCATCATCGCATCTCGTACTTCAAACTTTGAGATCATTAGATCATGACATCCTCGATAATAAAATGAAGGCTGTCTGCTTTGAACCAGTCTATTGCTGCCCAGTGATTCGAAAAATCTAGAACCAAATCAAGATTTCTGATAGTTGAGGACTAAGCAAAATCTAGTCACTATCCAATGTCCAAAATTGTGAGAGCAAGACTACATATAATGAAGCTCTTAATGTGATGATCTACTACTCAATTATATTAGATGAAAACGGGAGGGTAAACTGCAGGAAAAACTATGAAAATTTGGTCAAATTCTTATCCATTTTAAAAAATAGTCAATTATGTTATAGTTTTGACATTTTTTTTAATTATCCCATTGATATAGGTTTGGGAGGAAATTCCATCCATCCCACTATAATAGATGCGTTTTGTTTTAAGTACTCATTTTTAGAAAAAAACGATTATAAATATTTAAATTGGAGAGAGAGTAAAGTGGAGTATATAATTTGGAAGACTGAATCCACATTTTTTTTAAAATTAATTTGAGTGTCACTCATAAAAGTAATTGATTTTAGAATTAAATATATACCAGAATAGGCTGAAGTAAATTGCTTTCCATCAAACATAATTTTTCCCAAAATATATATTATGTGCATAATTGAAAAATTGTTAAACATATTATAGACTAAAGTCCCAAAATGGTCCCTAACATTTGGTGTTTTTTTTATATTTTGGTCCAAAACATTATCTTTTGAATTATTCGGTCCCTCACATTTGAAATCGGACCACATTTAGTCCTAAATTGGCGGAATGGTTAAAATTTGACGAAATGTGACAGTCAACGCTATTTTAATCAATTTTGACCAGATTAATATTTATAAAAATTTGATTTTTTTTTCTTTTTGAAATAAATGCAAATTTGATATTGGCAATCCAGGTTAGGTCCGGTTGTGACATTGAAGATGGCAGCATATCGTTGGAAGTATCCAATCCGGTCCAAGACGGAGGCACTGGTCGGGACCCCACACTCGATCCCTCCGTTGATGATGTTGGTCACTAGCCCAAAACCGGCTGTGCGGTTGGCCGCCAGATCCAGCTCAGAGGGGACGTAGCGTCCGACCATGACGTTGTGGCACGAGGGCTTCGGCTTCTGCTCCGTCATCCAAAACCAGAGGGCAGTTTTCCAGGAGATCACTGAGTTGTTGGAGACTATCTCTGGGTTGCGTAGGCCATCGAATCCCAAGGCTCTTCCGGCAGGTTCATAGTTGTAGTTCCACGATAGCTGGATCGGGCCTCGTCCTTGGTAAGACTTGCCTAGAGCGCAAGGCCACTGGGTGTTGGCCGGGTTGCAGTAAATGGACTGTGGAGACACCTCCTCCTTGAAGCAGAGCCCCCCAAGAGTAGGGGCCGTCGGGGGACTAAATGTGGTCCTCCTTGAAGCAGAGCCCCCCAAGAGTAGGGGCCGTCAGAGGGCATAAATATTAATCTGGTCAAAATTGATTAAAATATCGTTGACTGTCACATTCCGTCAAATTTTAACCATTCCGTCAATTTAGGACTAAATGTGGTCCGATTTCAAATGTGAGGGACCAAATAATTCAAAAGATAATGTTTTAGACCAAAATAAAAAAAACGCCAAATGTTAGGGATCATTTTGGGACTTTAGTCTAATTTTTTAAAGTTAGGATTCCCAGATTAAGAATCCATTTGAGGAAGGAAGTAAAGCCCAACAAGATCAGAAAACTAATCATCTTCAACAATGAACCGTTTTGGGCCTTCTGATTCTCACCCGTAAAGTCCATTTATCAACTAAGGCCCAACAGGGCTAGTTACAATATTCAATAAATTGCTAACACAAGTAATTAACTTTTACGTACTACAGTAACAATTGAATTTCATTTCAAATTTCACTTTTGCTGCAATTATTTTAATGAAAAATATAATTTTGGAAAACTGATCCAAACTACAAAATACGCAATTTTTCCTCGGGTAGATTTTTCATTTCCTCAAATATAAGTCAGATTGTACCATACATAGCATGACAAAGACATATGGAGTATGAAGTATTAATTAATCAAAGTTAAGTGAGGATATAATTAAAAAATAGATGAAAGTTTAAAATACTTGCCAATGAATATGCATGCAAAGAAAAATAGTTTGCTAGCACCATCTTCAATGTCGCATAGCCGGTAGGTGAAAACAATACAGATTAAAAGCCGCAACCAATCCACTTAAAAGTCAGTTGATTTGGGTGTCGAATCAATAAAAATATAAATTAATTTATTTTGTTAACAAATGTATTTTTTTCCAGACTGTTGGGCTACTTTTCCAAGCTGTAAATAACGTAGATTCCTTCTTTAAAAATTTGTTGATGCTTAATTTCAAGAGTCCACTGAAACTTTTGCTTACATTAATTCCTTAGAATTGAGAATATATCTTTTTTTTGTTGTTTTTGAAATAAACTTTAACCTCAATAATGTTTTATAAGTGGGCATGTATAACTTTTATATATAGATATTAATTATACTACTATATTATGCAAAGTTCATCTCTTGTTCAATTGCGTGCCAACACACAGATGAATAATTTTCCATCTTTATAAGGGGAAGGGGAGTATTTACTTTTCTAATTTTTTTTTTCAATAATAACCCCATTTTTTGTTTCTAATTTTTGTTGTGGTAGTGATTTATTTAACGTGTATTAACTGATATTTGATTTTGAATAGCAAAAAAATTGATTCAGTTTTGCATAAAGTAAAAAAAAGGTATCTAATTTTCAAATAAATCAAACTGAATGCTCGTTTAAATTATGATTAGATTGCAAAAACAACTAATGACATCATTTTTGGCCCATTGCATAAGATATTATATGTCATTTCAAATTAGGAAGATATCAAGATTTTTGTAACAAAATTAAATTTCAAGGGATGTTTTTATAGTTTATAAATTCTACAGTATTAATTTTTATTGATATTTTTCTTTCCTTAGAAGATGTGCTTAGTGTAATACTGTAATTAACAACGATAGTCATAAACATTTAAATGTACGTAATGCTTGACTTGTATTATAAAATATGATTCATTAATACTTCTTTCATAAAATCACCCATATAATTATAATTATCAACAAATTATACAATAACATTATATTATATTATAATATAAAATAAAATACAATATTTACTTGTAAACTTACCTACTAATTCCGCGTTATGCAAACAGCTAATTATCGGCTTGACCCCAATTTCAACAGTCACTTTCTTTATAATCACTATTTTGTCTTCTAATTAAATTACAATTTAGGTGAAACACAATTCTTTCATTATAATCAGTATTTTGTCTGATTGAATTTATTCTACTCCACTATCTTTGTCTACTTCTCTATTTATTAAGCTTGAATTATCATTCTACATTGGTGTAGGTAGATATGTTATCTTCCCTTTGTCGCCTCATTTCCAATTTTCCATTAACAATTGCCATATGGCAGGTGTCCTCCACCCGTTTGATTATATTCCTCTTAGAATTTCTACATACTTCCAAGCAAAGATCACCATGCTCTTGTGTTAAAATCTTGATACTTTTAAGCCACCTATGATGAATGATTATGTGCATCAATTTCTCAATCATGGTACTAATCCAAAATTGAATGAATGAGCTGCCACTAGAGACCTTAATCAGCATTTCAGGAGGGTTTAGCGCTTAAGCAATTGAATTTAGTCCTAAACAAGTGCTTTCCCATCAACATTACCACATTCATTAACCCTTCTTATCCATTACAATCATGTTTATGGTGACCCAATTGATGAAAGCTTAAACAAAGATGTGTTTTTTGTCTTTTATATGTTGTTAATTAATTCTCTTTTGGCAAAAAAAATCATTAAGTGGGGTTGGTTTTAATTATCATGGCTCCAGCAAAATTTGATCTTTCATCTGAAGAGATGAAATTGTTATATGTGCATGTCATGTTATTCTTCAACTTCTTGAAATTAGATGAAAAAGGGGATAAAATATTTAATTGCATTTGTTATACATGCAAAGGTTGATGATTGGAGAAGGAGGGAAAGATGGGGTGGATTAGCCGGCTGAGTCGGCCTTGCAAAATTGCTATCGGTAGTTTGCTTCAAAAGAGGGAAAACCCCCTCTCTTTGCGGTCAATTTCTTGTAAGAATGGACTCTTTCTTTATCTCTCTGTCTCTCTCATTCAGGAGTAGGAGAAATTATTAATTTTTTTGGTCTGTCTCTCTCCTAAGCATACTAAACCCTTAACAACTCCTCATTATATTACTCCATAAAACCCCTTCCATTTGTAGTATTACTCTAGATATCTTCTTTTGGGGCAGCCATTTGTTGCAGTAGAGAAACAGCCTGCGAAAAGACCAAGTCAAAGAAACATGCCTGGTTTCGAAGTGTTTGGCAGTGAAGATGTTTCCTTTCTTTCTCATACGGACCCTGTTGTGTTAGAGCTTAACAGGTTGCAGAATCAGCTCAAAGGTTTGTCAGCATCACCTCTCTCTCTGTCTTTCTCTGTTGTGAGTGTCATTTTATCATCGAGATTGAAATTGTAGTATTGAGATTGATAACAGAACCAGTTCAGAGTTTCTATTACATACTAACATAGCCATTCTTTTCATATTGTGTGATCCTCTGCATGAAAGTTTCATATGCTTATGAATCATGGAAGATATTTTTCTGTTTCAGATTCAATAATTTTTGCCATACTGTGGTGTCATTTTGAATGGTAATAGTCAAGTTATTTGGCTTAGTAAGAAGAGAAGTTGTTTCATAGTCTTATGTAGTTCCTTGAAGAGCTTGGTTGCAATGGTTTAGCCACAGTAAAACTACAATTTCAATTTGTTTGTGTGTGTGTATGTTTGGCTGGCGGTGGAGAGATTGTAGTTCCGAAAGGGTAGATGAAAATGCTTGCTGTCTCTGAAAACATAAGTAAGGTGGCATTAGATGTTGCTATGGTGTTTGATGGACATTCTTAAACAAGATAGGATAGAAATGAGCACTCCTCAATCACTATTGAAAGCCTCTTCAAGGTTAGATAAACGGGAAGTTGTTAGAGTTGCCGCTATAATCAACAGTTCTTCGCTGTCTTATAAAATTCCACGTAAGTGAAGCAACAGTGTATAAAGAAAACATTCCTTTCTTAGATTGTAACTGTTCTTGCCTTTTTTAGGGGATCATAGCATGTTTGGAGGATTTCTGTTCATATAAAAGTTCCAATTATGTGCTGATCAGATTATGACATGATTATATTAGAAAGTAGATGCTGTCTGGACCCACCAGTCTTCATTGTTAATGTTTTTCAAATGTTGCTGCTCTGCTCTTCTCAAGTCATGTTTATGAAAGCAAAACTAATGATTTTGAAAAGAAAATTATTTCATGAACAGGCCTTCTTAACATTTTTCTCTTTGCAAGAAATGCTTAGATTGTTAACTTCTCTCGGGGTCTTTTGCACTTATGATTACTTACGGCGCACAGATGTAGTAAGGTTTATTTTCTGCTATTGCAGAGAAGGAGAGGGAACTGGGAAAAGCTCAAAGTGAAATTCGAGCACTGAGAGCAACTGAAGCACTGAAGGATAAGGCTTTGGAGGAGGTAAAATTGACCAGTTTCCCCATCTCCTTATGAAACTGTTCATCTGCATCCAGAAAATTCACTCATTTATTCAAAAGAAGCAGTAATTTATCTGCATTCGGTTCTGTATTAGAGAAAAATATAGCTAACCAGGCATATTCTATTAGCTATTATGTGCATATACATATATGAAATGAATAGTAGTGCAGTTTGAAAATGAAAATGAAAGTTTTAGGACTTCTTACCTTTGCCCGGTTTATATATCATCATGATTGTTTCCTCACGTGCGCTGTATTAATTTTTTCCAGTTTGGATGTGAAGTCAGAAGGTTGGAAGAGAAGCTAAGATTGAATGGTAACCATCTAGAACAGAAGGTGTGAAGGAATTACGGATACACTAAATGCTGCATATATATCTTTTTATTCGTCTTTCCCAATAAAAGTATAATAGAGAATTAGAGATGATAAGTGTTTTGGGTTTTCTTAAAGCAGAATCTTGACATCAAGAAGCTCACAAATGAAAAGAAGGAAGCGCTGGCTGCACAATATGCAGCTGAAGCCACTCTTAGAAGAGTTTACGCCAATCAAAAAGACGATGATTCTATTCCCATTGAGTTGGTCATTGCTCCTCTCGAGGCTGAACTGAAGATGTATAAGAATGAGGTAATGCAAATGATGTCTGAGGAAAAAATTCTTGTAGCATTACCATTTACCAATGTAGTTATATATTGAGATTACATTGGTTATTTTGAAACATTTCAGGTTGCAGCATTACAAGAGGATAAGAGGGCAATTGAACGTCTTACAAAATCCAAAGAAGCAGCTTTGCTTGAAGCTGAGAAAATACTGAGAAGTGCCCTAGAAAGAGCATTGATTGTCGAGGAGGTTCAAAACCAAAATTTTGAGCTTAGGAGGCATATTGAGATATGCCAGGTATGGTATATATAGATCACATCTATGAGGCTTATATAAGTTCCAAATCACTAAGTTGAGGGCAAATATATGTATTTACAGGAGGAGAATAAAATACTTGATAAGACAAACAGATGCAAGGTTTTAGAGGTTGAAAAGCTTAGCCAAACCATCAAGGAGCTCGAGGAGGCCATACTTGCTGGTGGAGCGGCAGCCAACACTATTCGTGATTACAAGAGACGGATATCTGAACTTAATGTAAGGAAGAATCTTTACTAAGGAATGATCTCTAATATAGATATTGACTGATGTTAAGTTTCTCGATTTCTTCAACTTTGTAGGATGAGAAGAGGACTCTAGAAAGAGAGCTGGCAAGAATAAAGGTTTCAGCGAACCGAGGAGCAACAGTGGTGGCTAATGATTGGAAAGATGAGAACAACAAAGTTATGCCCGTTAAACAATGGCTAGAAGAGAGAAGGCTTCTGCAGGTATACCCGATCAAGTGGTCTTTTAGATGAATGCATTGAAATTTTAGCTTTTTTCTTGATTGTAAGATTTCTATGTTGTAGGCAGAGATGCAGAAGTTAAAAGACAAATTAGCAATCTCAGAGAGAGCTGTCAAGGCGGAGGCGCAAGTCAAGGTGACAATTCAGATATCATTCCATCTAAATTCTTTTAATAATAACTATTTCATGTTACTAAATATGCCAAAACATATTTTTCAGGAGAAGTTGAAGTTGAGGCTGAAGACTCTTGAAGAAGGCTTAAAGAATGCATCTTTGTTCTCTATCGATACTAACGGATCCCCCAAGTATGCGAAGTCTAGCAATTTCTTTGGAATCCTATCCAGTAATACCAGAACAAAGAAGAGATCTACCTCACAACCGAGGGGATCCACCATCACTAAAAGCGCAATACAAATGCTGGATGAAAAGCAGACAACGGTTAATTCAGAAATGAAGCCTGTCAATAGCTTGAAGATGAAAAATCCCACATCTGAAAGTTTGGTGAAGAAGAGCCTGTGGGCTTCCCGAAACAAGGTTATTGACAATAGTGGAAAGGAAAATGCAGAGACGAACAAGATCGCCATGTCCTATGACAAAATACAGAAAAAAGATGAAGTTACAGAAATGGAAAACAGAACAGGTGTAACTGGTAGCAACAAAGAGATGAAAGGTTCGGAGATAGGTAGTATAGATGATGAAGATGTGGTATCAGGAATTTTGTACGACAGGCTTCAGAAAGAAGTTATATACTTGAGGAAGTCCTCTGACATAAAAGACATGACTCTGCATTCTAAAGACGAAGAAATCAAGGTATGGAGGTTACACACACATACACTATAGTACCTCTGCTTTGAGATAGTGTTGAATCATCACACAAGGTTTATCTGTTTACAGTTGCTTATGAAAAAGGTCGAAACACTGGCTAGAGCCATCGAAGTGGAGTCCAAGAAAACGAAGAGAGAAGCGGCAATGAGAGAGAAGGATTCAGCATTAGCTAAGCTGGATGAGAAGATGAGGAGCACAAACTCATCCAAAAGGTTAGCAATGTAGAACTAGCTTTCCCCACCCTCTCCCCTCTTTACCTCGGTGTTTCCCATGAGATGCACCAAATTTTCTTTATTTTTGATGCCTGTTTGTTTCGATTGATTAGGTCTGTGAATGCTTCTTGAATGTACATTGCTGGGAATGAGGAAATCTCTAGAACGATACACAGCGTTCGATGATTTGTGATGTAAATAGGCAGGGATTCGTTTGCATGAATGCTAGATAGCAGAAACAATATTAGAGCTGTGAAATAGTGACTGCTTAGCTACTAGCTTGCTTCATGAGTTGTAGAGTGCATTCTTACCATATTTATCCGATTTTTCTGTATATGTCTGTGCAGAACCATTTTCCCGAGCAGATTATTCAGTAAATTATTCGTTTATTTGTATACACATCCCATCTCAATACCATGATTAGAATTCTTCAAGATTACACATTTATCTTAACAACTACTCCTTCCTATCTTCTGCATGTCACCTGTTTCTAAGAATACACAACAAAAAGGCACACACATCAACCTCTCAATTTTCATTGCTGAAAATCGGGGTTGCAAATCTACGCTAGCTAAAAAAACACTCAAAATCCCATCTTCACGCTACAGTTCTGGAATGGTAGCTAAAGACGGCCTCCATTTCCTCGCCCTTCTCCCTATCGACTGAATCACAATATTCCTCGACTCGAGCTCCTCCAAGCATGAAATCAGCAGCTGCAGCTGTTTCTTGTTCACCACTATCTTCATTCTCTGGCCACTCTCCGGCTGCAGCTCCCCCGACTTAAGCAATGCAGACTGAGGCGACAGCCCCCGGCAGAGCCCAGCTGTCTCCGACCTGGCCGAAGCCGTGAGTTCTTGATCATCATCTACATCAGGTCTCACTTTCTTGGGAAATGCACATGCTGAGCCAATGCAATTCCCCATTTTAAATATGTGTAGCATAGAATAGGCAAGTAGTATATATATGAGTGTGTGTGTGTGTATACACATATAAACGTGCATATACTACTGTCATGTCTCAGCCACTAAAGAAAAACGTGCATCCCACTTTGATGGTTGTTCTTAGGAATTTGGTGCAGAAGCAAATAATCAAATAAAAATTTGGAGTAATTTTGTTTTAGTTTTCTTGAAATTAGTAGTTGGTTAGTGAACCATGTGAATTGTTTATTCTGAAGAGGCCAAATTCCTTGTCTGCAGCTCAGAAAAAATAGAAGGGGCAATGCACCTTTGGGGTTGACTCTTTAAAGCATAATTTTATTAATATTTTAATACTATTCCATATAGAAAGTCGAACACTTTGAAGATTGGCAAAGTTCACGTTATGCTCTAAAGTCAACTATGTGAAAGTCAAAAAGAAAACACCCATTTTCCCATGAGAATTTCTTTTCTTTTTTTTTTGTGATAACCATATGAAAGAGCGTAAGGCTTATGCAAGGAAGTGTATATTCCATGGATTAAGATTCACAAAATACCAAAACTCCATTGATTAAAATACTACTACCAAAAAAAGAATGAAGATACGAGTGAAATTACGTTGATCCTTTATCAAATAGCGGAAAAACACAAGAATCGAGAAATAAACCCTTACTTATTATAGATCTCCATCAAAAGCTGTTGTCAAAAATACTGACAATAAAGTACTAATTTGCTACTCCTACTAAACTGCACTCTAATTAATAGGACATGACTTTCTAAGTTATAGTCCCTCTTAATTAAGAACTCTCATGACTCATCAAGACATCTTGTAATTTGCCTTAATATTTTTGTTGGTAGCAATAACCTAGGACCACTGCTATCTGTCGCTATGTTACTCCATTTCAATCAATCCTTTAGCTAGTTGGTTGTTTAATAAGCAAAATTTATAAATAGTGGAGAAACAACTAAAAACTAATTAGATTTCAAAATATTGATCTGGATGTAATAAATTAGTAACCCGATCATTTTGAAAGTGAATTCTGAAGATAAATGGGAAATGATGAATTTAATTTGTACTAGGTTTTAAACTTCTTCACAAACCATAACTATACTACTGTGGAACGGACCTCGATGAAATATTTTTACACTTTAGTCGCAATAGAAGTATTATTAGGAGTTAGGAGCAATAACTATATTTGTTAGGCTCATTTAATCTTCACAACATTGTGCTCTAAAATACACATAACTAACATGTTGATTGTTGGGTGCAACTCATGAAATCATGAAACCACAGTAGACAAAAAAATGCGGTGCATTTAATTCAATGAAAGTACTATTATCCATCACAAGACAAAGAACAATAACAACCACCTAATATAATTCCAAAACCAATAAATTATTCAGCTACTTTTATTAGTACAAGTGGCGGCATAAAATTAAATATGTTTATTTTATTTTCAAATAAACAGAAATTTAATGATCAAATCAGGGTGTACTGATGCTTCTTTGTATACCCTTCACACCGTAACAATAAAATGAAAATTGTACATATATCACATGATCGAGCATGCTTGCGGATTCTCATCGCTAAAGTAGTAATCACATCTCGTCACGTGACATGGCCTATCATGGCACCCGTACACATAGTAACCATCAAAGCATGGCTGCGGCATCGGCGGCGGTGGTGGCCCGTGCCCAAAGTAACACGGCCCCCCGCCATATCCTTGCGAGCACGGCCCGCAGCAATTTCTCCCCGGGGAAATCGGTGGGTACTCGCAAGGCTCCGGCCCCAATATCGGCAGAGGCTGTGCTGGAGGTGGTGTCGGTGCTGGTGCCGGGGCCGGGGGTTTAGGTTGCTCCTGTTTTGGAGCAGGATTGGGTTTTTCCGGGTCCTTTGGTGGGTCCTTGAACGTGACTTTCTTATCGGGCTTGGGCTTTTCGGGTTCTTTGGGCTTGGGCTTCTCGGGCTCCTTTTCGGGATCTTTGGGCTTGGGCTTTTCGGGTTCTTTGGGCTTGGGCTTTTCGGGATCTTTGGGCTTGGGTTTCTCGGGCTTGGGAGGGTCAAGGATTTCAATGCTTTTGATGACTTTTGCACCTTTGCAGCATAATTTGTCTCGAATTTTCTCAGGATTGCAGCATACTACAGTGATTTCCACCTTGTTTTCCTTCTCCTTGTAAACCTGGTCTCTAATTTCTCTTGTCCAAAAAAATTAATCTACTCAGCAATTGAAAATAATTATAGAATTGAAATAGTGAATAGCATAAAGTAGATATATGATGGATGATGCATTATCATGTGTGGTGGATTATAGTAATAGACTAATCAATTATAAATTGCCACCACAAAAATTAAAATATAATGATAAGAACAAATGAATAGATACTGTTCAGACAATATCATACTAACGTGAGTTCGGATTGGATAAAAACTACTCACGGGGAAATTTGCAGATAATTTTCTTGACTTTCTTGTAGCAGCAAGGACATTGGAGATCAACCTTGAGCACCATGATCGTCACCTATTTCATTTCATTTTATCCACAACTCAATTAATCAAAAGGCCAATTTCCAAAATTGCAATTCAATATGATTATTCATCAAATAATCCTATACAGATCAAGAAAATTTGGATTACCTTCTCTCCCATGGTTAGCTAGGAATGTCTTGAAACAATTATTGGGAGAAAAATTGATGAGATAGAGAGAGAAAGAGACTTCTGGTGAGAAGAAGAAGAAGAAAGTGGGAATGACTTGAAAAAAGAATGATATAATGACACGTCTATTATTCGGAAGGTGATGAAATTAATGAAATCATCAAATTCTGTCTCAAAAAAATGCAAGTAAAAGAAGGGCATAAATTGCTGACTCTTTACTCTGTGTTTGCATGTGCTGGCTTTGATGGAAACTTCTCACCTTCCTCTAATCAAGTAAATACACTTCATTCATAATCAAACTAATTCTAACTCCTTTCAATTGTTAAAAGGTTTGGTGAAATGGAGTTGTAAGTTGGGGTATGTACCCCACATGGGCAGCCACGAAACTTCTCTTAATTTTTAATTAAATTTTTAGATTCATTAAATCTTGATTATGGAGATGGATGAGTTTCAAGAATGTGAGAATTAGTGTGGGTTGCATCTTGATTATAATTAATTGGGGTTTCGGGGGTGAATTTAATTTGGTGTTACTTTAATTAATGTGGATTTAACTTCTATAAATAGTCTACTATAGATTAAATTTTATTTTAATTAATGTGGGACGTGACTAATCACTAGTGGCCTTTGAGTTGAAATTTGGCGGAGACTTTTATTAGTTTTCATTTAGGTTTATGCACCTCCATGACTTAGGTCTATCTAATTAAGTGATTAATGATCGTTCATTTGAAGGATGAGCATGAGGTATTGTCAATTGAAAAGGGAAAGCAAACTATCAATTTAAGGTATATTGGAATATTTTATCAAAAAAAAAAGGATAGATTGGAATATATACCAGCCCACTTTTATATATTTTTATTTTAATTTATTTTTGCAAAACATGGAACCGATAAATTTTGGTATGTACTATACTTAAGATGGTATCCTAATTATTTATATAGTTATTTGTAACCAACGATACCGTTAAAAACTATAGACAGTTTTTTATTTTATGCAAAAAATTATTTTTAAATAAACATTGATGTAGCAAATAAGAAAGTTCCAATTTTAAAATTGAGGTCGTGCATAAATGGCTCTATGCGGCTGTTGAAGTATACTATAAAATTATTAACTACAAGTAGCTATAAATTTCTGTTTATTTAAAAATTTCAAAACAAGCTGTTATAATTATTATTATTATTATAACCATCAAAACAATGTAATTTTTTAGTTTAATACGCTTTGAATAATTTTCACACGAGTTAACTTTCTAGTTGGGATTGTTACTTCTTTGAGAAAGCTTAGTTGTTACTGCTAAAACACCACAAAAAAAGGATTTAGAGCATCCGCAGTGGGCGGACGATAGGCCGCCCGATGCCTCGGGCGCGCCATCATCTGCCTCTATGGCCACCGTGGGTGCACGGACGACGGATGATGCGTCCGCCCACTGTGGGCGACGCGGACGATGCAAACGCATTTTCCTTGCCAAGAGTCGAACCCGAGTCTATTGCTTGGAAGGCAATTATCCTAACCATTGGACTACAAACACTAGTTGAGATATTTTGAAAACTAATTATTAAAAATGCTTAGTGCCTTACTAATTATTTGTTAGCTTCGTTAAAGTAGACCCCTAAATAGTTTTAGATTTACATGAATTTATTCGCAATAAGGTTATATTTAATTAGTATGATTGGGAAAATGAATAAATAAAATTATGATTAAAAAGTAGAATTCGGTGAAACGAGAATTTGCTTCTTCGAGTTATTAAGATGATTAATTTTATACATAAAATGAAGGTTTTTCCCAATTTTTGTAGTTATTTAAATATAAGAAAATGCTTAGGGCGTGCCTTAGGGCGCCCCACTGCAGGTGGAATGGTAGGAGGATAAAATGCTGACGTGGCGATGCATAGGACGGGCTTTATGGCGCCCCTTAGGGCGCCCCATGCTCTTAGCTTGAAAAGAAAATTTGGATACTACTATTAAACTAACAAATATTGAGGTTTTAACTGCAATTGAGTTTTAATTAATTTAGTTGGGTGTTTGCGAATATAGAAAGGGTCCCTTTGTTTTACAAAGTTAAAGAGTGGAATAAAGGTTCAATGATGGGCCAATAATGGTAGTATTTGTGTTGATATATGGATAATTGAAGATCGATAGTAAAAAACAATTATTTGGTAGGGTTCAAAAATAGATTAGTCATCATATTTTTGGTGGACATAAAATAAAAAGGATAGCATATTTTTCTTCGAAGGAGGAAGTAACATTGGAGTATTATTTTTAGGTATATATAATTGAGCATGAGATAAATTAATATAGATTTTATTTAGGATTAAATAAGTTATAGGAATGTAATGTGATCTATGATCTCAAGATATGTTGTAATTTCGATAATGTGGAGATGAACTAAAATACATTGTTACATGAATTAAGAGAAATTATCAATC
The DNA here is from genome assembly GCF_004379255.2 of Salvia splendens. Classification (NCBI taxonomy): domain Eukaryota; kingdom Viridiplantae; phylum Streptophyta; class Magnoliopsida; order Lamiales; family Lamiaceae; genus Salvia; species Salvia splendens. The sequence goes on from NC_056049.1 coordinate 4,303,708, forward strand.
GAAGTCAAACAAGAGATAAGAATAAACATGACTTTTAGTCACGAGTAATGGTGGAAACTGTAAGGAATGAGTTAAAATTGTTAGTGTTACACATTCTTTTTATTCTAACATGGCAAATTATACATACATACAATTTTTTTTTAAAATGGGACTATTAAGTATTAGTACTAACATAAAAAAACATTTATTACTCTCTCTTTCAACAAACACACATCAAATGATTTATGTTTTGAAATGAAAACGAGTAACGATGCTACGCTTAAACCTACTGCACTTTCCACATCCATCAGTTTCACAGTATTAACCAAATCCAATTGTAAATCAGAATTTAATTTGATTTTACGTCGACTTATATTTCATGATTAATACTTTTTGTTTTTACATCATAAAATAACAGACCGAAAAATCTCTGTAGTCTTGTAGTACAAATTTGAGTACATGACAAAATACTTATGATTTATTCAAAATCTTCAAATTATTATTAAATCCAAATTTTGATGATCCAAATTCATTTAAATACTTGGACAAGAAAAAGAGTCATTTATTAAGAGAGTGAAGAGCATAAAACGAATATGAGGTCCAATTCAGTTCATCTATCCTTATTAGCTATTGTTTTCAGGTCTTATTCAACCCACTTATATGGCTATAAAAGCTAAACCAGCTTCCACCTTTCCACTCGAAAAAATAAAATACAACCAAATTTTATTTTACATTTTGGTAAGTAATGAAAATCAAATTGAAATTATTGAAAGTAACAAAAAATATTAAGTTTAATACCCTACTTTAGTAACAGTGATGGGCTAGGTGCATCCACAAACAATGGGCTGGAATTAGAAGCATCTTGCTATGTGATTGGGCCTTGATATATTTAAACAATTACAGTTGCAAGAAAACAAATCTGCATCTTTGATTTGAATCATGTTAAAATTATTTGTTGGTTTAAGGAGCTGATAAACAACAGAGCCTCTTCATTTTTTAAATTATTTGTTGGTTTTTGGGGTGATTTTCTAGCAATTTATAGTCATCAATGTATTTCGTTTTTATGGCCTAAAAAATTTGAATATTGATTATGGACCTAATACACCTTTAATCAGCCATAAGTCCTCTAAATTAATTTATAAACTGATAATACAACTAATTTAATTAATAATTATATGATTAAGACCCATGAAAAGAAATGAAATGCCTATGAGGTATAAGGGCATTTTCGTCTTTATAATTTTTATCAATGAAAACTATAATGCGTATCAAACGAAGGTCTTAAAAATATTACTTACAATCGGCCCAAAACACTATCTCATGTTAACCATCATGACTAGGTTCATTTGGTGGGTCAACGAACGTGACATTTTTATCGGGCTTCTCGGGCTCCTCAATCACGACGACTTTGGGCTTCTCGGGCTCCTTCGGTTTTTCGGGTTGTTTGGGCATTTCGGGCTTGGGAGGTTCAACGAATTCGATGCCTTTGATGACTTTTGCGCCTTTGCAGCATAATCTATCTCGAATTTTCTCAGGGTTGTTACTTACAATAGTGATTCTCACCTTGTTTTCCTTCTCTCTAATTTCTCTTGTCCAAAACAAATATTATAAACTTAGCAATCAAAGAAGAAAGCTGAAATAGTGAATAGCGTAAAGTTGATATATGATTATGATGGATGACATGCATTATCTTGTGGTGGATTATAAAAAAGACTAATTAATCAATTTTTAATCGCCACTAAAAAAAAATAAAATAGTAGGAGTAAATGATAAGAACAGAAAAAAAATACTCCTATGTCTCTAATAAATTGATATAACTTTACTTTTTTGTCCGTGATTAATTGACATATTGATTTATTATTATTATTTTTGGACATAGACCTACATTACACTATCACTTTTCACTCACTTTCCACAACAACGGCGAATATGAGTCTTAGCCCAAATTAAATCGGACAATATCATACGAACGTGAGTTCAGATGGGTAAAAAGTACTCACGGGGAAATTTGCAGATAATTCTCCTGACTTTCTCGTAGCAGCAAGGACATTGGAGATTAACTGTGAGCACCATAAGTGACACCTGTTTCATTTCATCCAAAACTCAATTGATTAAAGGGCTAAACTGCAATTCAATACTCCATCCGTTTCTCCATAGTTGAGTCATTTTTCCATTTTGAGAAGTTTCCTCATAGTTGAGTCATTTCCCTATATAATAACTTTTTCTCTCTCTTACTTTATTCTCTCTACTTTATTCACTTTCTACTTTATTCTCTCTACTTTTTCCCTCTCTTACTTTTTTATCTATTTCCCTCTCTTACTTTTTATCTATTTATTTAACACATTCAACATCTCTTTCTTAAACTCCGTGCCAAAAAGTTTTGCATCAACTATGAAGAAACGGAGGGAGTACTTATTAATGTTATTCATCATTCTTCACTATAATCATCAATAACCCCATAAATATGGTCAAGAAAATTTTGAGTACCTTTTCATCCATGGATGACTTGATACAATTATTGGGAGCAAAATTGATGAGAGGGAAGAAAGAGACTTTTGGAGAGAGAAGTAATTATAGGAGGAGAAAGAGAGAACAGAAGAAGGAAATTGGAATTACTTGAAAAAAGAATGATATAAGGAAACATCACCACTTGATTCATATTCAAACTAAGACAGCTTTCATTAAATTTTTTTAATAAATGTGGGACATGTCGACTAACAATTGGCCTTTCAGTTGAAATTTATAAATTTTCATTTAGGTCTATTCTATTGCTACTCGATAACTTTGGCTTATCTAAGCGTTTGATGATCGTTCATATCAATTTTTAAGGATGAGATATTATTTTATCAATTGGAATATACAGTTTTTTTTTTATTTTGAACAAAAATTATTTTATATACAATGACGTAGCACCAAAGAAGCTTCGAATTTGAAATTAAGGTCTTGCAAAATGGCTCTATGCGGCTGCTGAAGACTTAAAGCAAATTAATTTTATTAATTATAAAGAATGAAAAAATTAAAGTGTGTAGATATAAATGAGAGGATAAAAAAAGTATGAAAATGTCTAAGTTCAAAAAAATGTAAAAGTGCAAAAGAAAATAAAACAAGCTGGCAAACATCAAAGTCAAGATCAAGGGATCACTCATTATAATTTTAATAATGTCCAGTGACTTCATTAGTGAAAATCTCAAAATTCATAGATAATTTATATAGTTCATTCATAATGACTAAAACAAATTAATTAAGATGGAGTTTTTATAAAATTAAATCAGTTACAGGCTTCAGAATTAAACTCAATTGGAGATCAATTTAAAGAAAACTAATTCATTATTGGTGATAAAAAGCCCAAAATATTGTCCATATTTTTTGTAAATAGTTTGGCCCATTAAAAAATATTACAGTCCATTCCGTCAGTGTCAATATGATGTGTGCTGATACTTTTTTTCATTATTATACATATTTTCATTATAGTGCGAATAAATAAAATAGACTCCTATTAATAAATTGTGAGTTTTGCTATCAATTTTTCCTATATTCAATTTTTAATATTGTTTATAAGGAAATTTTCTAAAACTTATAAATTATATTAATATTTACTTTATTTATCGTGTACTGCATCATCTAATTCTTTATAGTCATGATCTAGACGTTTTGAATATTATGAGTTGTTAATTAATTATTTTGTATTTATAGTGTTTCAGTATTGTACTGTGAGGTTATTGTCTTATTAGTTTTCTGAAGTATTATACTGACAAATGATAAAACTGATGGAGGTGTGAGAGAGTATATATAGTTGAATCCAATTCCTCCAATTCCATAAAATTTAATACTACATTTGTATAAGCCTTATATTTAAGCCAAGAAATGAGGCAAGTTGAAAAGGAATAGTATTATTCATTGAATCAGGAGAATAGTATTTCCCTTTAGATAACCATGTAGTAACATACCTAAATCTTGGCTTGTATATATGGTCAAATATCTAATACTCCATTCATTGTTACATATGTATATTGGATTTAATTACCAGAAAATATATGTCTTTTTAACATTTTTGTTCAACCACTGGTAGTGATGAATTGCTGCACACTAATTTGGCAATGCTAACATATGTAGTATATTCTCAATCTCGGCATAAGTGCTTTTTAAAAAAAATGATTATTGATTTGATTTTGGTAAGTCTTCATATGTGATAAGCATCTATTTTATATTCCATTTTCCATTAACATGCAACTGCTATTAGCCTTGCACTATACTCCGAATAAGAATAATAAACATAAGTAGTTTTCAAGAGACCTCTCTTTCAACTACTACCTCCCAATTTAATTTCATAATTGAGACACATCCATTTCGTTTGCATTCATAAAACTCTCTCTTCCATTGTTTGTGCCTTGAGTGACCGTTACCATATTCTCCATCACCAATTAATATTTTCATATATCTCAATAGAGCTCGGCCCGGCCCGGCCCGGCCCGAAATTTACCTTACGGCATACTACATCTTTAAGTCGGGACCACCAATATTTTTGGCCCAGCCCAAAACATTTACTAGGTCGGGTCACTTTTGACAGTTCTAATTGTCTAGTCTTTTTCTTGTCAAGATTACGCAACGCCATGCTTGATATGATTCAAATTGTTCACCCGGTGATTGTGAAAGACACTTAAATTAACTTGTAGGCAGCTCAAATTCTTGGAATTTTGGGATACAAATATCAAAAGAATTTGACTAGGAGTTGATGGTTGTGAGGTTTTGATTTGTGCCCACAATCCCACATTGGAAAATTGATAATGATATTGAGATTGAGAGCAATGTGGATGTGGGGAATGTAGCAATAAATCCCCACTCATTAAGATGCCTTTGGTCCATGAGTTTGTCCTTGGCCTTTTTGGTTAATCATGATTCTCCTTCACTCTTTGGGTGAAGTTTTTGGGTGAAACTTTATTTCATTTGTGTGCATATTTGCCTATATTTGCACAACCCATCATCTATTATCCACACCATGTTACTTGAATAAAAATAGGCATCTCATTATACCTTTATCCACTTGATACATCATGTATATGTGATTTACATGACATTGTTCTGAAATTAAGTAACATATCATATATATTCAACCGAACAACATTCGTAAGGTTCAATTTTATCTCATCGAACTTAATAGGGCATTGCATAAGGTAACACTAAAATAAGTAACATCACAAGATATAGGTATGATTTGGAAAAACATAATCCAAACTACTTAGGAAATGACACTACGCTTTTGCTCTTTTTTTTTGGTCAACTGAAGAACTGTGCAGCACTAAACCACTTTCAATGAAGTAGGTTTGCTTCCATCTTAAAAATCTCCCATTTATAGAAATCATGTGTTGATATCAAAAAGAAGTTGCGCCTTTTGCCTTCCTCTCCTACTATTCAATTTTTATATGTTGAATCTTTTGATTTAACACAGTGTTTCAAATTTTATTGAGTAATTTGAAAACACAAATATGAGGTGAGAATTAATTCAGCTAACAGTCTGAGATCATAATACCAATTTCTCATACCATAAATTTTTACATAACAATTATTTAAGACAACTTTATGTAACAACCTCCTACTAAAACATTAGTAATGAACTCCTTTAATTCAAGAAATTCTTTACTGAAGACTTATACTTAACGATCGATAGTAATACTTATTGTTGATGTATAAGTATGATATAGAGAAATACTACTATCGATGTCTACTAAAGAATCATGCGATTGAACAACAACCTTCTTGAATCTAGAAGTTTCATCTCATACCATATAATTGTGCGTTGAGCATATAGCGAACTATTCCATCGCTTTTTACTAAGGAATATTGTGTGTTCATCGTCATTCAAGGGGGATACACTCGTCACACTATGATCTATTTATCATACTAGTAATACTTATTATATGCGACAACACTTCACAGAAAGTAATCATATAAAGCTTGATGTTAAATCTGGTCTCCATGAAATAATGATAGATAAATTTTGCATGTATGTTCTTGAGTAATATCAACCTCAATTTGGAGTCTAGCAAAATGTATATATAGTATACAATTTTTATAATGGCAAGAGAGTGTCTCCCTAGATCGACAGAATTAAGCACCTAATGTTAAATAGGTTCTGCCAAAAAAATGTTACAGCCTCACCACAATCTGCATTTTTTTTGGGAGAACAAGGAAGACATCGAACAAAATCGTTTTGAGTTACTTTTATATGTAAAATTGCAATTTTACTTCTCTTTAAAGTAAAAATTCATAATTACCTCGTCGATTACTTATATTGATTCCACTCCTTCCAAATTTGTATCCATTTTCACCAGTCACACCACACAACCATTTTTCTTAGAACGATTAAAAGTGATCGAATATATTGTATCCTAAAAAATGATATAGACAGTGAAAAGATTTCTTTTAAATATGATATATATAGACGATAAAAAATATAGTAGTATTCTTTTTGGACAACACACGCACATCAGGAATTCATAAAATTTTTAAACTGAGAAGAAAACATATTGTACATTGGGTTGTGCTTTTTCATCGTACAAATCGAAAGAAAATATTTCTAAATCCGGTAAATTTATTCGCGATTGAGATATTCAAAATTTAGGTAGATTGCTTAAAAAACACTACCTCAATTCAATCGAGGAACATGCTAGTTCACTGCTACTGTCAGTGTGTGTATGTTATTTTCAAAAAAAAAATTGCTGTTTAAATTAAATAGAAACTCAATTTTATTATGATTAGAGAAATATACAAACTCGAAGACTTCACAAGAGAAGTGTGCGTCAAGTCAACGAAGGTCCAGAAAAAGTGTGGGCCCGACAACAATGTGAACGCGTTCGGTAGGCAGGACTCCTCACAACTGTAGGTGGGCCCATCTTTCAGCAAGTCAAATTAGTGGGACCACTTCCACATAGAGTGCCACAAAATCACCTTTTTTTTACACTTGGCGCTATCTTAAAATTAAAATAAAATGAAAACACAAATCAATAAATAATGAACACATTATTTTTGAAGGTCTTGTTAAAAATACTATTCAACCGAAGGGTCTCTATTAAAAATACTATTCAACCGTAGGGTCTCTAATAAGATAGAGATTATCTTCTTCTTTTTCTTTGATAAGATGGGGATTTTTAACTTGTATGGAATAAAAGGTTTCAAATAATAACCCTGTTATTTCTTCAATATTTTATTAATGTGAAAAATTTCTCAAATTTTGAAGGAAAACAGAAAATTAAATCTCAAAATCAAATTTCGCTTCTTCTTCCAAATTATATTGTCACTGCACTTGCAAGTGTTTCTTCTATTTCAATTAATGTGAGTAATGGAACTGTTTCAGTGAGAGTTATAATGATAGGAACTTTTATGTAATAAATTCAGTCCTTCAGAGCATTCACGAGTTCATTAATTATTGATGAATACTTCTCATTTCTTCCACCTATCTTTAATTTAATTACATAGAGCTGAGCTGAGCTGAACCTTCACTGTCCCCAGCATTTTCATTAAAACTGATATTCACAATTCAGTGTAAAAAAAATGTTTTACCATTAATAATATACTACTAAATTGGGCTCTCCTATATGTTTCTATGAAATTGTCATGTGTTGTGTACACTTCCATTTTGAGGAATTATGAACACAATTGGGATAGTATCACACTTAATAATTCTCTATTAAATTCATGAATTCAAAAATTTACATTTCAGTAGTGAAAGAGCTCGGAATTTAAGGAGGAAAGTAATTAATTTCGATTACATCGCATTCAGTCAAATACTAATTTGATGAGTGGAAAAAATCAGTTGAATTGAACCAAATTCCAAAGATAGAGATTCAAAAAGAGCAAAGCGATGAGCAATATGTGAGGTTCAAACCAGCCACGGTATGAACACATGCTCAACACACGAATTCAGACGTCAGTACTAACTCCGTCTGGTAATCACCGAAGATCTCCCCTTCCCAACTTAACGGCGTCAAAAAAACAAACAGTTTGCTTGTGGACAACACGGAGCGAAAATCCGACGTGGCAGCTCCCCATTGGGTCCCACGAAGATTCCACGGATACTGCTGATGTGGCTAACGTACGAAAGTGTGTCGGAATCAAGACAGCACGTGACACTCTCACGCTTCAAAAGTAGCAGACCTTCCGCCACTACCATTAATAGCTTATTACGCCACGTGTTGTTTACTCTTTTCTTAATTTAATTAGGGGCTATTATTAATTTATGAATGATCAACGAAGAAATTGACTAACACTTTATTTCTCACATCCACGAAAAAACAGTGACATGAAATAGACTATGGCATGTCGAGATCGCATGTATACGTACACGCACGTATGTGTGACATGTATAATTGAAAGAGTTGTTTTTCCAATCCTAAATTACTATGATTAATTTTGTTCAATTCTAAAATTGCTAACCAGTGATTTTCTTCTTTAATAGTGGGAGATTGGCATTTATTATAAGAATTTGCTTAGATTTCAATTAAAACTTTATTACTATAATTTGTGTTATATCATCAATGAGGATATCAGGGTACTAACCACTAACAGTGATTTTTTTCTTCACAAAATGGTAAATATATCTAATTTAATGTAGGCAAATAGCGTCTAAGTATAAAATACTAATCAATATTTGCGGCAAACTGACGGATTCCAAAAATAATTATAGCTTTGAATTGTCATAAAATACTAGATAGGTCGTGAGTTATCCTAAAATAGAATAATTCAAAATCCAAGTCACGGCTAGTTTTTCGATATAGCTTTGTTTACATATAAGAGTAATTCACAGTAATGAATTATGACTTCGTCATCTATGTATCAAAGTTCACAATCAAGTCACCGAAAAAAGACTCTGAATTTGCTCCAAAACTAAAATAGTAAGAACGACTAATTTTATCTTTAATATCTTAAAATAACTAGTATTTTAATTGTACTAAAGAATTCAAATAGAATTCAATAATCATTAAAATTATTCTGATTAATCTTCTTATCTCTACTTTTTTTTTAACCAGACACAACACGTGACAATATGTCTTCTTTCCTCGATTCCAAATTCCTTTACGATTCTGACAGCCTTGATTTTACCAGTAATAAGTAATAAAGCTATCGGCACCCCATTGATTTTCCACATCCAATCAATTGCATACTAAAAAAATCAGTGTAGAAATTTCAAATTAAGGATTCCATCACCAAAAACCATTTTTTTTAAAAAAATAAAAAATAAAAGGCCCAAAATCCTTTATATATGCAACGAGACACTGACAGAGCAGAGCTAACAACAATCATCACAAAGCAACAAAAAACCTCCAAAACCCCATCCCTCAATGGTGACCGATTCCGCCACGAAACCCTCCGGCGACGAGGCCGAGCGGTGCCCCGTGGAGGAGGTGGCGCTGGTGGTGCCGGAGACCGACGACCCGACCCTCCCCGTCATGACATTCCGCGCCTGGGTCCTCGGCATCTCCTCCTGCGTCCTCCTCATGTTCCTCAACACCTTCTTCATCTACCGCACTCAGCCCCTCTCCATCTCCGCCATCCTCATGCAGATCGCCGTCCTCCCCGTCGGCAAGTTCATGGCCGCCGCGCTCCCGGAAAAGGAGTACTCCCTCTTCGGCCGGTGGCGATTCAGCCTCAACCCGGGGCCCTTCAACATCAAGGAGCACGTCATCATCACTGTCATGGCCAATTGCGGCGTCTCCACCGGCGGCGGTGACGCCTACTCCATCGGCGCGATTACTGTCATGAAGGGCTATTACAAGCAGACGCTCAATTTCGTCTGCGCTCTCTTGATTGTGTTGACTACTCAGGTGAAAAAGTTGTTCAATTTCTGATTTGGGGCTAAAATTGAAGTCTTTAACCTAGAATTGCATTTCATTAACTGATTGCAGCTGGTGGGATATGGATGGGCTGGGATGTTGAGGAAGTACTTGGTTGATCCAGTTGAGATGTGGTGGCCTTCCAATGTTGCTCAAGTTTCCTTGTTTAGGTAAAACAAAATAAAAAAATGTTTCTTTATGTTCATTTCTTCATTTTACATCGTCCCATTTCTTGTTTTAGCATCTGGTTTTCATAAAAATACCACCTTTAAAGATTTTGTGAACCAAGGGTGTAGTCGAGTGGCAACCTTAAATCCTTGTCTCACCCTTCAAGGTGCCTACAAATCAGCACGTGGAATAGTCACTGGGTTCTCGCCGGTGGATACCTTAGTCTAACAACCATTTCTTGTGTTCTTCATTCTTCATCATTTCATTTCTTGTTTTAGCATCTGGTATTCTGGTTTTCATAAATTAGCACATTTAAAGGTAGAGATTTTGTTCGAGTTCCTTGAATTTGGATAGCATAAAAAGAAACTTTTCCTCTCTACTTGTTGGTTGTGGTTTGAAATTCCCATGGTGTAAGATGCTGAAAAAGAACAAGTAGAATAAAGATTGCTTTTCCACTAGTCCACTTTGGAAGACTGTGATCCATAAAAAGAGCTGAATAATTGGAGAATTTTTGTCCTTTTTCTCCATGTTGTGTGTCTTGTCTCCTAAGCGTGACTCTCGTGTACCTTTTGTGACAGGGCCCTTCACGAGAGAGAGTCTAAGTCGATGGGGATGACAAGGATGCGGTTTTTCCTCATCTGCATGGCGGGAAGCTTCATCTACTACTTGTTCCCCGGATACCTGTTTCAGATCCTGACCTTCTTCTCTTGGGTGTGTTGGGTGTGGCCTCGCAGCATCACTGCTCAGCAGATTGGCTCGGGTTACCATGGGCTTGGTGTGGGTGCATTCACCCTCGACTGGGCTGGGATTTCAGCCTACCATGGCAGCCCTTTGGTGACACCGTTTTCCTCTATCCTTAATGTCATGGTCGGGTTCATCATGTTCATATACATCATTGTCCCCGTGTGTTACTGGAAGTTCAACACCTTTGATGCGCGGAAATTCCCTATATTTTCAAACCAGCTGTTTACCTCCAGCGGGCATAAATATGATACTACTAAGATCTTGACACCACAATTTGATCTTAATATATCTGCCTATGAAAAGTATAGCAAGCTCTACCTTAGCCCTCTCTTTGCCCTCTCAATTGGCTCGGGATTTGCGAGATTCACAGCAACGCTCACCCATGTAGCGCTGTTTCATGGCAGGTTTGGCAGAAGAAGCTCATTGATGCATGAATTAACGTCGTTTTGTGATGATTTTATAACTCTGAGATGTTTGGGCAGTGATATCTGGAAGCAGAGTCGAGCTGCAGTGCAGAACGCTAAAGCGGACGTCCACACAAAGCTGATGAGGAGTTACAAGCAGGTGCCTCAATGGTGGTTCCTGGTTCTACTAGTGGGCAGCATTGTGTTGTCCCTATTAATGTCGTTTGTCTGGAAAGACGACGTGCAGCTACCCTGGTGGGGGTTGCTCTTCGCCTTCGCATTGGCTTGGATCGTCACGCTCCCAATTGGAGTCATTCAAGCCACTACTAATCAGGTAAAGAAAGGTTTAATCAAAACATTGTGAAATGCATCAACTAACTGTGTTTGATCAAATGAATGCAGCAACCAGGATATGACATAATCGCGCAGTTCATCATCGGCTACATCCTCCCGGGGAAACCCATTGCGAATCTGCTCTTCAAGATATACGGACGAATCAGCACGATCCATGCTCTCTCGTTTCTTGCGGATCTCAAGCTCGGCCACTACATGAAGATCCCACCACGGAGCATGTTCTTGGCTCAGCTCGTTGGAACACTAGTTTCCGGGACAGTGAACCTGGGAGTTGCGTGGTGGATGCTGGAAAACATCGAAAACATCTGCGACATCGAGTCATTGCACCCTGAGAGTCCCTGGACATGCCCCAAGTTCCGTGTCACCTTTGACGCGTCCGTGATATGGGGCCTGATCGGGCCGGAGAGGTTGTTCGGAGCAGGAGGGTTGTACCGGAACTTGGTGTGGTTGTTCCTGGTCGGAGCCGTGTTGCCGGTTCCTGTATGGCTGTTGAGCAAAATGTTCCCAAACAACAAGTGGATACCCCTCATCAACATTCCGGTCATTTCCTACGGTTTTGCCGGAATGCCTCCGGCCACGCCCACCAACATCGCCAGCTGGATCGCTACGGGCACCATATTCAACTACTTCGTGTTTAAATATAGAAGGACGTGGTGGCAACGATACAACTACGTTCTGTCGGCTGCACTGGATGCTGGGACGGCTTTCATGGGAGTCCTCCTGTTTTTCGCTCTGCAGAACGAGGGCAAGAATGTCAAGTGGTGGGGGTCGGAGCCCGATCACTGCCCACTCGCAACCTGCCCGACCGCACCCGGGATTATCATTCCGGGTTGCCCTGTTTTCCGCTGAAGTATATAGCAAGCTTGGTACAATTTTGAGTATCCAACAGATATAGTACTTAATTGTGTTGGGGTGTTGTAAATCACAAGAATGGTAGGGCAAATAAGGAAAACTGTTGCAAATCAAAGAATGTGAGTAAGCACCACTCACTTGTCAATGTGGATGATAATATCCTATTTCTTCCATTAATTTACAAATTGATGCTGGCTTTTTTAGGAAGCTGAATTGGGAAATATGATATTCAGTTATTTGAATTTGAGTTTTTCATTTCTCACTATAGGTATCCTTTTCAAATTTTCTTGTGAATTAGAATCATGACAGAGACTTTTCATCTCCCTCAAAGTGAGAATAAAAGTGAAGTTTGTAATCTGTGAAAAATCAAGAAACAACATTGAAATATTGGATCACATTTTTACTTTTTAGCAAACTCCACAGAAATATCAAGTAAAGAAAAGAAGAGAAGAAAATAAATGGACAGGAAGTGAGAAACAATAGCACAAGTAATTGCATGAAAACAGATTTTTTAAATATTCATTGTATGGCTATTTCTGAATCCAACATAAGCAATTTACCTGACATGTATCTCTGATTGTTATCAAATACATTGAGAAATCAAGGCTAAATTCATAGCACCATCTTTACCTCTGTATGGACTTGTAAAGCACCACCGTCACGTATTTGGAGAGGAAGCGGTTGGTAGAACCGAGTGCCACAACGGATGGGCGGTTCCTATCTCTGTGCATGTAAAGATGGTTTAGCACTACATGTTGCGGTCTTGAGTATGGAGGCGGGATCTCCATCTGGGGTGAAGGTGCATTCAGTAATGTCAAATTTAGATGTGGTGGAACCATTGGTGGCTCCTTCCCAAAATCCTCTTGACCGAGTAGAGTATTGTTGTAGCTGGAGTCAGGTGATTGAGGCGGTTCGAAACCAGAAATGCTATCGATATCTTCTGGAACATAATCCTGCAGCACATGTTAGTCTTGTCAATAAGCATTGCAGCATTCTAATCAATCGATGTCATATTTACAGATATCCGGGGTGAGGGTCTTGGGGCGGTCTTTCATTCTTCGATGTGTCTCAAGTTTTTATAGGCAGACAACAGTTTCTATGCATATATACAGCAACAACAAACCATAACTGACAGTCCAAATTAATAGTCATAATCAACAAGTTGTTCTATATCAAAACCCTCTCACAGTTGAAAAGCAGTTAGGAATTACATCATACATTCTTACTTTAAGAAACTAGATGTTAACCTGCATACCAATAGTCAATAGGAACGATCAAATGCATATCTGGTATATGGAATTTAGTTTCTCCAAAGAAGCATATGCCCAATTGCCCATCAAATATCAAATTTGAATCTTTTCGATATAACGTATTCCATAATCCAACCACCATCACATAAGTAGCTTGTGGGAAAAATCAATTACATCGGCAGTTAGAAAGTAAGGAAACTTGTCAATATGATCGACTGTAGAAGTAATAGAGTATATAATTTACTTTTACGCATGACAACGATGCGGTTTTACACATTCATCAATTACCAGGACAAAGATCAAATAGATGTCAATATCATTGTGCCCATGAACTTATAATTTATAACCATCGTGCATGACCCCAGAACTACTGTACTCAAGAACCACAAATAGTAGTACAAAACAATGCTCTGATTCCACATTCATCTAATCACATTGAAGAGAGTGACTACAGGAACTCAACATCTAGAAGATAGTCCTGAACTGAAAACGAAAGGGGCATGGAAATAAATATACCACTGGTATCACATGCTTTCAATGGTTGGGCTCCCTAGCTACTGAAAAGCCAAATGGAAAACCAAGTGGCAAGGACATCGACATTTGAAAACTATCAGCACCATAATTTCATCAAAAGTTGATGCTATGAAAAGAGACAATGATGGTTCAAGAAAATACATAAAATGTGGCTCATTTACAATTAAATTCAAACCTGTTAGTTTTAGTAATTTATTCATTAAATAATTGTTTTGCAAGTCAACACAAATCAATAATCTGTAGAAATTGAACTTAACAGTATGCATTATTTGGATATCACATGAATTTAAGATGAGTACTTAGACATAAAATCATGCTATGACTTGCAACATTCAAAACTCATGGATGAAAACAAAAAAAGTTGTTGGTGTCTTGGTACTTGCGACCAACCCTTCAGGAATCCAACATTCAACAGGAAACCAGAAACAAGAAATGCCAACAAATAACAGATGAGAAACAATTAGGTGTGCATTAATTACGTAGAATTTATTTTTAGTGGGTTCCTGTGTGAGGCTGATGCTCCATAACTAAAGATTCAGAGAAAGCATAGTTCTTGACACTCTCTTGACTTTTCCACGGGATATTATAGGTACATTAAATATAGCTGGTCTCCATGGACCAATTGCAATCATCAGTATCCTGCTTTAGTGAATATTGGCTTATTACACAAGTGGGCGAAAAGCTTTGATTGGTATATTTCATATAGTTCAGTGCTGAAAATCTTTGATAGGTAGTCTTAATACATCAGTATTACTTTTTCTTGAGCATACCTCATTTGTGCGTAGCAAAAACTTTCATTTGTAATTTTGTATCACTAAAAAACCTCATAGATAGAGTAAGAAATTGGTGTTCCTCCCAATTTCTAAGCACCCTTCTTAAATAAGACTACTTGGCAGGACAAATAGTGAAACCAATTATTATTAGTAGGGGGTGGTCAATATACTCAAAATGGAATATAAATGCTTGGCATTATTGACCATCCATTATTTCAAACGTTTTGGCCTTAATCCAAGTGGGACCTAACATTTCTATGGTATCCATAGACAAACCTCTCATAAGGATGTCAGTGTGAATTATGGAGTATATATTTCCTGAGATAAGAAACACGACCAACATGCAATACAAATACTTGCAGTAACCTTGTCAGAATATATGAGGAGAAAAACAAGGTATCAAGCTTCAGAAACCAAAAAAATAGCAAAGAAAGAGAAAACCATCCAAGAGTCTTAAGCATTTTAGCCTGCTCAAAGTAGAAAGTAACAACAAATCAGGTAGACTAACATCGAATCTGAGATACCATATCTACATACTCTAGCCTGAGTTTATGTACTTCATTGTTATTCTAAAAAAAAATACAGACGTGAAAGCAACATGTCAGATTTTAAAGGATTAAAAAATGTTACCTACAAATCTAAAACGTTATAAGCATTTCCTGAATGTTACCTGCAAATCTAAAACGTTATAAGCATTTCCTGAATCATCCTGCTCCCAGGGAAGATCGGGGGAATGCCTCCATTGTCCATCTACGAGGAACCTGTACTGGTAAACTCCTGAAGGAAGTACCTTCATGATGGTGAAGTCTTTCCCTGATCTCTGCAAGGGCTTCCTGTGGAAGATGATCTAAAATGTGCTCATGATCTATAATAACTAAACACGTGATGGATTCAGGAACTAAACAGTTAAGGAATAACCTTGACTTCCAGCCATCCCATGAACCCTCCACGGAGACTTCCTTGCCTCCATAGCCCCATGTGATCATAGTAGGAATGCCTTGCTCATTATACACATCCTCATAACCTGAGCTAGTCTGCATCCATGAAGGGCTAGGGATGTTCAACTCGTCCGGTCTTTGTAGAGGAACCACTGGCATCTGAATTGAAAACAAGGAAATTTTTCTCAATCCATAGCATAGGCTAACCCAAGGTGACCAGATACCGTAAGGTATTGCCCCATCATAGCTGCGTTATTACAAACTAATGACATCCCCCCACACAATGAATATGAAAATTTAAAGCAGAGTTTTCCTCATGTAAAAAAAAGACCCCAATATGAGAAACTTAAACTGGCAAAAGCTGCAATATCTATCTTTGTAAATTTCCAACCAGAAAATTTTACAAGATTAAGAAGAGGATAAGCAGTAATGCATTCAGAAAATAAGATATTTGTAGCAACAACTCTTTCATACCATGAAATTCAATGTGACAAACTGTACCCCTACTGAATTAACAAAAAATAAGGCAAATGACAAACATTATTTCAGCACACCAATTCATAGAAGCAAAATTCTTTATCACCATGTACAAACCAAGCATCAATGTCTTTGGATCTACTGTAGCTAGCTCAGAACGCAACAATCACCCACGCATATATCATACAATACAGCTTAGAACAATCCCAATAGCACCTGAATATAAAAATCCAATCTTTCCAGGATCTAATGAAATAAAGAAGAAATCCCCAAAGCCTAAAATGAAAAGAAGTGAAGAGACCTGAGGTCTGAACATAAGAGGCGACTGAGAAGTCCTAGGACTAGAAGGGGGGGAGTGGCCCCCCATGTATTCGGGGGGTTGCTGATCGGCCATGGCAACCTGAGCGGCGGCGGAGTCCTCGGCGACCGATTGGGTGTCGCTGCCGCCGTCCTCCCTCCCATTGGCATTCCCCATAATCAAAAGCCCTCGAAGTGGAGCTGCGGAATTGTGTTCAATGGAGAGTTGGGAGCATGGAAGAAGGGCGGTGGATTGGTGAATTGAGCAATTGGGGAGAGTGGAAGTGTAGAGTGGGTATAGAATTGAGGGAATTGATGTGTTGATTTGAGTTTGGAAGTATGGTGGTAATGGGGAATGGGCATGAGGGGTTTAATATGGGGAATAATGTGGTGTGTTTGCGTGTACTTAGTTGAGATGGTGTTGGTGGTGGGGATAACCAGCCAGGGCCTCTATATCTAGTCTAACCCCTGTGATTCAATCCCAAATCATCGGGCTATTATTGGATTTCAACTCATTAATTTTGTGTGTGTTCGTCTATTGTCTTCATGTCATGTCAAAAATTGTCCTACCATTTTATTACTATGGTACGATACGATACGATTTAGCATGACACAGCACGATGACGACCTGAACACTAAATTACATAATTGAAACCTGATCATACATGATTGAAACCTAATAATATTTTAACATGACTAATTTAAATCTAAATAATAAAACTAAAGTGTAATATTTTTTAAAATACTAAAAATAATTAAAATAATAATTTTATTTCTTAGGAGTAAACCCAAACTTACGAACCCAACCTAAGGGTTTTATTGGGTCGACACGATGAGGACCCAAACGCATTAACTTCGCACATGTTTGTGTTAGGTTTTTGTTTCGGTTCAAAATTTTCAGTCTTATCTTGGAGTTCTCTAACCTAAAATGACATAAATATGTGTTTTCATACTTTATCTTATCTATCTTCCCTATCAATTACTATGACAGTCTCATTAAATTAGTGTCCTTATTTTCATTTTGGTTCATCCCACAAAATTAAACTCTTTTTATACTCCCTCCGTCTCATAAAAATATGTGCACTTTTAATTTTCGTCCGTCCCACAAAAATATGTACATTCTATTTTTGGAAAGTTATATCAATTTAATAATAGAGATCTCACTATCCATTAACACTACTTTATCATACATTTCACCTCCTCTCTTTTATTTTACCAATTTTGTCTTAATTCTTGTGTTATACCCATTGTCCATATTTTTATGGGATGGAGGGAGTATTTGGTAAGCTTCTATTTCTATCTATCTCCTACTTTTTAAAATTTTGCATTAAAATTCACATCATCCTCAAAGTCCCTATTTTTAATGAGACAGAGGTAATAGGAGAGATGAGATCATTTTATGTAGGTCATTTCTTACGGAAAGATCATGTTAATCTAGCTTCTTTTTATTGTTACAAATTAATCAAATGTATCCGAAGAGACTTGTTCGAAGAGATGGGAAACACCAAGCTTGCGTTTATTATGGGTCTATCTCATCCACCGGCGGATCTAGGGGGCAGGAGAGGGCCGTCGCCACCTCCATATAACTAGCTTCCTCTTATCTGGACGTAAAATTAACATGTTCGTCACCTTCGTTTGCGAATCCTGGATCCGCCACATGGCCGTCTAAAACAATATCAATTATCGACATTGGGCTAAGTCTCGAGGCTCACAAAACCTGGTGGCTTCCGACTTCATTTTATTTCATGGGCCGAGTTTAAAACAAAAACTTATATGTATATTCAACGATATCACACGTCCAAATCACCCATTTCCAAATAAATCTGCCATAATTTCAATTTCTATATTCAAATGTAAAACTTGGCTAGTGAGGTCACGAAATAGGAGATCAAAAGTTTCAAATTGCAAATTGACTATCTTATTATAATTTCCTTTTTTTATTACTACAATTTATTGAGAATAGGACTTTATTCACAAGCCTATAGCAATAATAAGATGAAAGGATAGGTTGAGAATTTGTTTAAAATAGAGTAGATGGTGAGCTGTAATCAATTATGAGCCTAGGAAAAAAAGAACATACGGAGGTCATAATAAATATTGAGGAATAGAAACTTGATGTTGAAAAGGTTGTTATATGTCATTTTCATGATATAAAAACTACTTAAAAAATTGTATGAAATGAATAAATAATCATAGAAAATGGTAAATTGAAAGAGGAGGAAGTGTGGTAGTGGCCAACACCATAGCCAATTACGAAAAGGGCAAAAGTTGGGTCCTCGATTTCATGATGAGATGGGAATTGGTAATTACGCTAGTGTAAAATGTTGATGAATCAATAATGATCATTATTCCACTTTTTAACCTTTCTTTTGCTTCTTTTTTTGGGTCGAGTGATTGAGGTCGGGAGATTGTTAGTAAGGAAAATAGGTAAGTAAGGAAAATAGGTAAGCAAGGAAAAAAAAATAATTAGGGAATGAGTATTATGGCAAATCTTGCCAATTTTATGTAACCCTTGGCCTATTTAAAGGAGACATACCTATTGTAATTCTCTGAACAAGTTGAATGAATAATACTCATATCTTTCAACATGGTATCAGAGCAAAGGCTCATAACAAAATCATCATAGCCTAATACCTTTCCCGACCAAGAAGGCGGTTATTTTCAACCTGCAACATGTCAGACGATGAAGAGAAACCAAATATGGAGGAGACACGATTAAAGATGAGTAAGAATGTTACTCTAGCCGTTAAACTCAACGGGATGAATTATCCCCTATGGAAACGGCTGATGAGAGTAGCCATCGTGGGAAGACGAGCAAACAGGTATATCACCGGTACACCGCAGCCGCCGGAACCTGGAATGAAGGGGTACACAGAATGGGAGGAAGCCGATATGACAGTGTTCTCATGGATAATTGACAACGTCGAAACAGAAATTGTTGTCGACTTTGCACATCACCAAACCGCGCAAGCTCTGTGGGAGAGCCTACAAACTACATTCGAAAGTACTGCAGATCCATATCTGTTGTACGATCTAGATGAAAAGGCAGGCCGAATCGTGCAAGGGGAACATGGGCTAGAAACATATTTGCGACATCTTCACGGAATCTGGGTCGAAATTGACCGATGCCAACATCAACCTGTGGATTGCTGCGACAAGGGGATTAGCCAACTTCGAACGTATGTAGCAACAAGACGGCTGTTCAAATTCCTAACAGGCTTGAATGCAAGATATGACGGGATCCGAAAGGGGATATTCTCAAGGAAACCCCGTTGCCCTCAGCCGAGACCGCATACGGTCTGGTAAAACGAGAAGTTACGCGGTTGAAAATCATGCCGGCAGCAGACATCGATCTCCAGACCGGCGCAATCAACGATGGATCATCATCGGGCCAAGTCGGACACGGGTTCGCCGTCAGAAACCAGCCACCACCGCGACCAAAACAGCCACCACCACGAACTGCCGCGCAACAGCCCAATCGCCAAGGCGGTTTCAAACCCGACAAATCAAAATTTTGGTGCTCTCATTGCGGAAAACAAAGACATACTCGAGATACATGTTTCCTCCTCGTTGGATTTCCGGAATGGTGGGATGAAAATCAAAAGGCTAAAGCTCGATTAGCCATCGGAGTCGAAGATGGAGGCGGATTATTTCTGCAAGGAGCAGGGAATAGGGAGATGACTAACACCCGTGGGAGAGCAGGAGATACTGGTCCTCAACCGGGTGGAGGCGGCAGGCCCGGCGAGGCAGCCTTCGCGGAGAAGAAAGAAGGCGGGTCATATGGAGGTAACGGATTGGGGTTGAGAAACCCCGATCCCCAATTTGATTTTCAGAATAAACCCCAAAGCATGAGTAATTTAATTTCTGGTCCTTATAGTTCAGAATATATGCAATATGACCCGCAAAAATTACAGTTAGGACCCCAGAAAAACTATATTCCACGTTTGACCCCAAAATTGTCTGAAAGTTCCGTCTTAAGCCCAAATCGTTTTGCACCCTTGGAAAATATACCTATTGCATGCATTGCCCAAAGTAAAATTGACCCTAAGGAGAGTGAGTGGATTTTTTATTGTGGGGCAACTGATACTATGACCTACGATCTGAAAGATATTTGTGAATTTAATGGGGCAACTAAAAGCCAAATTCAAACTGCCGATGGAGAGTTGACCGCTGTGGGTGGGAGTGGAACCATTGAAATATCCCCAACCCTGAAGCTTACAAATTGCCTCTATGTGCCCAAATTATCTCATAAACTTATGTCTATCAGCCACGTGACGAAAGAATTAAACTGTACGTTACTAATGCATCCAAATTTCTGTGTATTACAGGATATCAGGACGAGGAGGATAATTGGGCGTGGCACTGAGCGTCAAGGTCTTTATTATGTGGATGAGATTACTCAACAAGGTGGCACCGCGATGCTTGCTCACGGATCTGCAAATCGGGAAGCTTGGTTGTGGCACCGCAGATTGGGGCATCCATTCTCGGGGTATTTAAAATTGCTTTTTCCAAAGTTTTCCCATTTTAAGGATATTACTTGCGAATCTTGTGTTTTGGCAAAAAACCACAGACAATCCTTTAGATCAAGTGATACTCGTGTTAAGACTATTTTTTCTCTAGTGCATGCCGATGTTTGGGGTCCAGCTCCTATTGTTGGTGATCATGGTTTTAAATATTTTCTCATTTTTGTGGATGACTGCACTAGATTGACTTGGGTATATTTTTTGAAGCATAAATCTGACGTTTTTGAAAAATTTACCCGTTTATTTACAATGATCCAGACACAATTCCAAACCACGATCAAAATTCTTAGATCCGATAATGGTAGGGAATTTGTTAACAAAGACATGACTGATTTTTTTAAAGAAAGGGGGTTAGTTCATCAAACTACTTAGTTCATCAAACTACTTGTCCTTACACTCCTGAACAAAATGGTGTAGCTGAACGAAAGAATAGGATAATCCTAGAGGTCACGAGAGCCCTGTTTTTTTACTCAAATGTTCCTAAATTTTTATGGCCCGAAGCTGTTGCCACTGCTGTCTACCTGATTAATCGTTTGCCTACAAAAATTTTGGGTATGAAAACTCCTTTGCAGACTCTCGCATCCCTAACTGATATTCCCATACCTCTCATACTTCCGCTCAAAATCTTTGGTTGTTCCGTTTATGTGCATGTACCGAAACACGAAAGAGGAAAATTTTCTGCATGTGCAATAAAATGTATTTTTTTTGGGTATGGGGTAAATCAGAAGGGCTATCGATGCTATCACCCGGGGTCTAGGAAGGTTATAACAACCATGAATTGTAATTTTCTAGAAAGTGAATACTTCTATCACACCCAACCTCGGGGTCAGGGGAGGAGTGCTGTTCAGGGGGAGTGTGATAAAATTGGACCCCTCAGTTTTCCGATGCCACATCCAAGTATCTCAAACGTGGAACCAACAAAACAAGCTAGTGTCACTGCCGAGTCAGTCACATCTACTGTAGAGCCTCCTCAACCGCCTACGCCTGAATCGAGTCCTCCTCCAGTGATATCCGAGGTAATTCCTGAAACTAGCTCAGATAACACAGTTATTACTCCTGACACTTTTGGTGTAGACGAGAATGAGAATGCAGCAATTGATGGTGATACCGGCCGCTATATACTCCCCAACAGAACTACTCGTGGGGTCCCGGCTAAGAGATACAGTCTTGAGAGGATTAGTAGAAGCCGATATTCTATGGCGAATCTGGCTAAAGCAAATCTAACAGAGATGGCTAGGTCGTTTGAAGCAGCACTTTACGAAGAAGAAGAAATCCCATATACGGACGATGAGGCTATGAAAATTGCTCAATGGCGAGAAGCAATGCTAGTAGAAATGCGGGCTCTGATGAAGAACAATACATGGGAAGTATGTCTTAAACCTGATGGAGTTCGAACTGTGGGATGCAGATGGGTCTTCACTATCAAACGGAGGCCAGATGGGTCGATTGAAAGGTATAAGGCGAGACTTGTGGCCAAAGGATACACTCAGACTTATGGAGTTGATTATGCTGAAACATTCTCACCGGTAGCAAAAATGAGTACTATTCGAGTGCTCTTCTCAATAGCGGCAGTCAGGGAATGGCCACTACATCAGTTCGACGTGACAAACGCATTCTTACATGGGGAACTGAAGAAGCCCATTTACATGGAGCCACCACCTGGATTTGTTGGAGATTTCGAAGGAGGAAAGATTTGCAAACTAAAACGAACACTATATGGGCTAAAGCAGTCACCTAGAGCTTGGTTTGGGAGATTCTCTGAGGCAATGAAGAAGTATGGGTATGAACAAAGCAACTCTGATCATACATTATTCTTGAAGAAAAGAGAAGGAAAGATTACATGCCTCATCATCTATGTAGATGACATGATTCTCACGGGAGATGATGAAGAGAAAATAAGCAAGCTAAGGAAGAATTTGTTTGCAGAGTTTGAAATGAAGGACTTGGGATTACTAAAGTACTTTCTGGGTATAGAAGTGCTAAGGTCAAAGAAAGGGATCTTCATCAGTCAGAGGAAATATGTACTTGAATTGTTAACCGAGACAGGACTACTGGACTGTAAGCCAGCAGATACTCCTATGGTTCAGAATCATGGTCTGTGGATAGTTGAAGGAGCTGAAGCCACTCACCGCACGAGATATCAACGTTTAGTTGGGAAATTGATATACCTATCCCACACTAGACCCGACATAGCTTATGCAGTTGGAGTAGTTAGTCAGTTTATGCATGCACCTCAAGTAGCTCACTGGGAAGCAACACTGAGGATTGTTCGATATCTGAAAGGGACAGCGAACCATGGGATTCTATTCGAGAATCATGGACATTTAGAGATTCATGGATTCACGGATGCTGATTGGGCAGGGAACCCAAATGACAGAAAATCAACTGCTGGATATTTTACCTTTGTGGGAGGAAATCTTGTCACGTGGAGAAGCAAAAAACAGAAAGTGGTAGCCTTGTCAAGTGCAGAAGCTGAATTTCGAGGGATTAAGAGTGGGTTGACTGAGATTCTGTGGCTGAGGAAATTGATGACTGAGTTGAACTTAAACTCACAGAAGTCATGTAAGTTGTTCTGTGATAATAAGGCGGCAATCAGTATATCTGAAAATCCAGTTCAGCATGATCGGACAAAACATGTCGAGGTGGATCGACATTTCATAAAGGACAATATAGAGGCCAAGACGGTATGACTTCCTTTTGTGAGATCTGAAGATCAGTTGGCGGATATACTCACGAAAGCTGTCGATGCAAGAAGCTTCCATGAGGTATTGGGCAAGTTAAGTATCGGTAATCCCATTACTTAACTTGAGGGGGAGTGTTAGAAAGGAAAATATGTAAGTAAGGAAAATAGGTAAGCAAGGAAAAAAATTAATTAGGGAATGAGTATTATGGCAAATCTTGCCAATTTTATGTAACCCTTGGCCTATTTAAAGGAGGCATACCTATTGTAATTCTCTGAACAAGTTGAATGAATAATACTCATATCTTTCAACAGAGATAAGTCACAATATGGATAATTACTTCTTTTTTTTATATACCAAAAGTTGTTTATAATTTGAAGCAATTTTTTGCCAATGGACAAAAAATCCAAACTACATGTAATTAACTTCCCCATCCCAACCCTTTAAATGAATTATCAGAGTTTTAATGATACGTGGAAATGCCTTAATATTGGGAGTTGCTACATTTTGATTGCATAATTTGGTGCATGTTATGGGCTCCGATTGGCAAAAGCTTGAGGCTTTTGGGGGCAAGAAGTGGAGAGTGATAGCTTGAATAGGTTATCTATAATTATGGGACTTTTGATGTTTATATTAATGGTAGACGATAGTTCAAGATTTAGAAATATTAGCCCAAAACTTAGAAATATAGCCCTAAAAGTTGGATTTCGAGGAGACGAAAGCCCATTCCTACAAAACACGACATTTTACGCACAATATTAAATATTCCGTACTTGATTTAACCATACAAAAATATTAAGTGAATTAGAATATTAATTCTAGGTCAATTTCATAAAAAATATAATTTCAATTCCATTATATCAAACACATCCTTATATTATTAACTTTAGGGTGTTATGGTGATAAAATTGTAAATTCCATATGATTTTGATTTAATCAATTGATTTAGGAGCTATAACAATCTGTCTTTGAATGTGTAATTTAAAAGATCACACATGGAATTGAAGTTACATTACTACCAATCAAGAAGCTAGTAGGTATATATATACACATTCTCAAAAAACATATACATCATCACTATGTATAATTAACAAACATCTCTCACTCTCCACACAAACCATCTCTCTCTTATGGTGATAGATATAGATATGGTGGTTGGGAGGCATAAAGTTGTAGTAGTTGTATTAGTATGTTTTTAGGTGCGGCTGAGATGTATGTCGTGGGTGGTGTAGGTGCGGATGCCTTGATCGACCGAGCTCAACGCTATGGGTTTGTTATGCTTCGCGGCGCAAGCTTTGGTGCACGGAGAACTCAACGGGATATATACCACTCTCACATGGCATACTTTTTCCAAGTTCGGGATCGCATGGAGGTGCGTAGGCAGATCTATCGCGAACCTTCCCGAAACATCTGTCCTTCCTTTCGCGGTCGACCCCTTCTTTGCCTTCCTGTTTGTACCACACACTACACTCACTTTTGCGCCTGCATATCGCATTTAAAGTGATTCGCTTTTTAGGAACATCCAACTTAAATTAAACTAACATGTTTTCAAATTGAAAATATCAAAACATCTTTGCTTTATTTCTATTCATTTTAATATTTAAAATAACACTTCAAAAAATTTTATGCTGAAAAAGAAACGTTTCGCTTCAATAGTGCTTCAATAGTGACAAAGGGAGTTATAATTAAAAATTTAAAAGCAAGGAGGATTGATTATGAAATTACAGCAAAGGGAGTTGGAGAAAACGCACTTTGTAGTGTATATGATCACCAAACCATGAAATTAGTTGCAGCTGCATAATTATATTATACTCCCTCAGTCCCAGAAAGATTGTCCCACTTTATTTTTTGCACTCGTTTTGCAAAAATAATAATAAATAGGTAAAGTTGAAAGAGAGTAAAATAAGAGAAAGAATAATGTAGGTAAGACTATTCTCTACATTATTCTCTCTTTTACTTTACTCTTTCTCTACTTTAACTATTTATTACTCCCTCCGTCCCACATAATTTGACCCATTTCACTTTTACCATTTTTGGTAGTGGACCTCACATTCCACTAACTCATTCCTACTCACATTTAATTATAAAACTAATATATAAAAGTGGGACCCACATTCCACTAACTTTTTCAACTAACTTTTCATTACATTTCTTAAAATCCGTTCCCGGTCAAAGTGTCCCAAATTATGTGGGACGGGGGAGTATTATTTTTGCAAAACGATTGTGAAAAAGGAAATGAGACAATCTTTCTGGGGCGGGGAGAGTATTATAATATATTATACTAGTATTATTTATATATCAACAAGCAAAACCTTTTTTCTTCAGTAGTGCTTAATTACAAATTATGTTTGCGCAATAAATAAACCTCTTTTCAAATTAATAAGTGCAATATTCAGATTTGAATGTATGTATTTCACATTACACTCGTTAAAAAAAAATAGTCATCTCGTATGTTTTTATATTTCTGAGTCATCCACCAAAATTACTTTGTATCTATTTCTAGTAAGTTTTTCTCTTAATGAGTAAAGTCGGTCAATTTCCACTAAAAACACTTTCTCTTTTATCTTATCAAATATGCATTAAAATCTGTATCATTAATAATCAAGACTATTTTTTATGAACGAGTATAGTATTAAAATTGAGCGAAGTTGATTACCTGAGACGGGATGGGGATTGATGGAAGGAATCAGGCTTGGCTCACCGGTGTTGCAGAGAATCGTGCCGGCGATAACGACAGTGGAGAGCTTCTCTTCTCCATAGCCAGCCCACTGCACCGAATCGTCCCTGCCCAACAAATCCGAACTCCCAAGTGTGGGAATGGCGAGGAAGAAGACGATGACGACCAAGAAAACCATATTCGGAATTAGTAATCGGAGAAAATAGGCAATGGAGT
Organism: Salvia splendens; assembly: GCF_004379255.2. Classification (NCBI taxonomy): domain Eukaryota; kingdom Viridiplantae; phylum Streptophyta; class Magnoliopsida; order Lamiales; family Lamiaceae; genus Salvia; species Salvia splendens. The sequence continues at coordinate 4,330,402 of NC_056049.1, forward strand.
ATTTACTATCGGAGTATAAACTTTGTTGCAAAGCAAGAAGAGGATGAAGCGATAATGAGGGGGAAGCAACCACACCACCACCTTTGGGTTTTATATGCATGCTTCACATCCCCTTTTCGTGGATTTCATATCACAATTCACCAAACTCATTTCCCCAACTTCTATTAATTAATCACTTACCAAAATATCATTGCATCTTTGTACCATAATTTTTTTTGTTTTAATGGATCATTTATACTTTTATTTTCAAGAAGTAATTCATGTTTCAATCATTGATTAACTTTCTAATAATGAGTCAAGAAATTGAAGTAATTTCAATCGCTTGAACACAAAATAGACGTAATTAAATCATTGATATTAATAGCTTTTAAATTTTGCTTATTCAAACGCAATCAAGGTGGAAGTTAATTTGGTTACTTCAAAAGAGGTGCACTAGTCAATCCAATATTGGTCTGAGGTAAAAAGGTGTTGTCAACTTAAATATATAAATTAGAATACTTTTTCCCCCTTTTGTAGTGGATTTGTGTTTGAGGAGTGAACAAGGTTTGGAAGTTAGAAAATGGAGGCCTAACTGTTTAGGGTAGGTAGCCTAATCTTACCTCATATGAATTACTTATAATAATATAGTCTCATTTTGAAGATTGGACTCATCCACGTCTCTGACCTTCGGTAAACTAGCAATACAAATTTAGTCAATTTGTCAAACCATCCCCAACTATATTTATTGATAAAATCCATACGAAATCTTGGCTAATTCTCTCATTCTAAATTTTAGTACTATATTTTTGTTATTAAAATAACATTAATCAATTGTATTGATGCGTCATGTTATAAGCCTACGGTGTTGGATGATAGAGTTAGTGAGCTACTCCTATTCCATTTGAGTGACTCTGTTTAGTTTTGTCTCCTTAATGATATGAACCCAACACACAATCACTGAGAAACAATTTTATGGAAAAGCACAGAATTTAAAATGTGTATATAAAATTGCACTAAGCTGGGTCAAATTTTGACAATTTCTAGGCATCTAAAAAGACAATATTGTATTTAAATTCTATAAAAAAACTCTATGTGGACTATTAGTAGTATATATATAGTATAGTATGTAGTGTAAAAAATTATAAACAGTCCACAAATATAAATAATATGTATAATAAAATAATCTAAAGCCCATTATACTAGCCAACCACTATAATTATGGGTTTGTTATTTGCTCCCCATATCCTAGTGTCTGTATTGATATTTGTTATCAATCAAAAACTTAAGTATATTGTTGCATCTCGCCATTTATATGGAGTAATTTTTACTAGTAATTGTATTAATAAAATTAGTTCATTATGTCTTTTTGGGATGTACCACGTTATAGTTTACTTTCTTTATGCGAATTATCATAAACACTTTTTTTACTAAAATTACTTCATTAATGTTTGTGAAAAGGGTACCCGGTAAAAGGAGTTGCATATAAATCACATTTTCTTAAGAACAATAAATATATTCTTAATATCTGTGAGAATTAGACATGAACTATATGTATACACAAGACGAAGAGAGAATATACTTTTATATATGCATAGTTGGTAGATTGTGATGCAATACCAACCATTTTTGCAATCATTTATGTCACATAGCTTGACATATGAGTTGTTGAGAAAAGATCACACGAAATCAGGAATCAGGAATCAGGAATGTAATATGTGTAGTTGATATGGAATCAAATCATACCATAGATAGAATGCAATTAAATGTTAATTAGGTTTACTATGTATAGATATAACCTAGCCTATATAAGGTCTCTAGTCTAGTACATTATTTGAATATAAGAGATTGAATATTTCTACCGATTTCTACATGGTATCAGAGCAGAAAAACGATCCTAGGCTCATAAAAGCTTCATCATAGCCCAAAAATACCAATTCTCGACCTTTTTTCAGCCAAAACCAAATCCAGAAATCGAACCCTACAGCAAAAAACATGTCAGATTCAGAGGAAGAAACCAAACCCAATCCAGATCAGACAAAGAGTTTGAGAAACAGTAAGAGTATCACAGTACCGTTCAAGCTGAACGGCAAAAACTACCCCTTATGGTCAAGACTGATCAAAGTGAAGATAGGAGGCCGGGGGGCCTATGCCTACATCAGAAACGAACCTCCGAGCCCCAGGAGCAAGGGCTTTGAGGAATGGGAGGAGAATGATCTCATAGTGTTCTCCTGGATCATGGATAACATTGACGACGACATCATCTCCGATTTTGCACACCACCAAACATCAAAGGCGTTGTGGGATAGCCTCGCCGTGACATACGAAAACAAGGCAGATAAGTATTTGATTTACGATCTAGAGGAAAAAGTAATTGCAATCAGACAGGGAAATCTGGATTTAGAGACATATTACCTGAGGATCCACGGGACAAAGGGATCAACCAATACAGAGCACATTCGAACGAGAAACGCTTGGTGAAGTTCTTAACATGGTTGAATCAGGAGTATGATTCAATCAGATGAGAAATCTTGAAGGAAGATCCTTACCCATCAGTGGAGGCTGCCTACGGGTGGGTGAAGACGGAGGCGGCTAGACGTCGAATCATGCCACCGACATCCGCCGTACCCACCGTAGATGCCAACGGCGACAAAGCCGATTCATCACCTGGGGGAATCGGACACGGACTAGCTGCACAGAGCAACCTCCCACCGTACCGGAACGGGCCACCGCAATGCCCCGCAGCCACCACAGCCACCGACCGACCAGGAAACAACCGCCCCGACACTTCGAAATTATGGTGTTCTCATTGTGGAAAACAAAAACACACATGGGAAACCTGCTTCAAACGATTGGGGTATCCGGAGTGGTGGGAGGAGCGACAGAAGGCAAGGGGTGCACCGGCTCAGGCGAAATTCACTGCGGGAATGAGGGACGGCGAGGGTCAGTCACGACCAGGCGATGTCGGAAATCAGAGGGAAATAGCAGGTGGCAGCGGTGTACGAGGTGCCGGAAACCTCACCGAGCGGACAGGATTTGGAAATGGCAAAAAACGGGCGACGACGCATCAACAAGGAGGTAACCAAACCCTAATAACTCCAGTATTTTATATTTTAAACCACATAAGTTTGATATATTAGAAAAGGGACCCCATTATGTGAAAAATCGCCCCCCTGATTTGCTGAAATATAAAAATGACCCCAAACATTGGCAGAAAATCCGAATGAACCTCAATACATGTAATTATGTGTCAGAAAACCCCTTTGCACCCTTACAAAAAATTTCCGCTGCATTCCATGTTGAAAATATGACTGATACGCATATGAGGGGGTGGATTTTTGATTGTGGGGGGACTGATACTATGACTCCGGAAAAGGATGATTTTGTTGATTTTAATGATGAAGTTACTAAGACATTTATTCGGACTCCTAGTGGCGAATTAATTACTGTTGAAGGCTCCGGGACTATTGAGATATCTCCTACACTTTGTCTTAGGAATTGTCTATGTGTCCCAACATTATCTCAACGACTGATGTCTATTAGTCATGTAACCAAGGAATTGAATTGTACTCTTCTGATTCATCCAGATTTCTGTATCTTGCAGGATATTCAGACGAGGAGGATTATTGGGCGTGGCACTGAGAAGCATGGACTCTACTACGTGGACGAGATAGCTCAAACTGGTAGTGCGATGCTGGCTCACGGATCCACGAAACAAGAGACTTGGCTCTCGCACCGAAGACTAGGACACCCCTCCACTGGTTATTTTAAACTTCTTTATCCGAACATTTCTATTCCTACTAACTTTGCTTGTGAAACTTGTGTTTTGGCCAAGAGCCACAGACAGTCGTTTAAACCTACAAATACTAGAATGAATTCCATGTTTTCTTTAGTACATTCTGATGTGTGGGGGCCTGCCCCAATTATTGGTGGAAATGGGTTTAGATATTTTGTGATATTTGTTGATGATTGTACTATGATGACATGGGTTTATTTTATGAAATATAAGTCTGAAGTATTCGATAGATTTGTCTCATTTCTCAAACTTATCCAAACACAGTTTCATACTACCATTCAAACCCTTAGGTCCGACCATGGGAGGAAATTTATTAACAGTGCCATGACCCAAGTCTGCAAAGACAAGAGAATAATCCACCATGAATTGCAATTTTTTAGAAACCGAATTCTTTTACCACCAATCCCACCTTAGTAGTCAGGGGGAGAGTGATCCAGGTAGTACAGTGGACTATCTAAGTTGAGTTATGCCAGTTCCAAACTCTTCGATTGAGGATCCACCAGAACCCGCTGTCACTACCGCCGAGCAGGTCTCACCACAAGAGTTAGCTCATCCACCTCATAATTCTCCTCTGACGATATCCGAGGTAATTCCTGAGCCCGATCCCAATTCTATATCGGTTTCCACTGACTCGGTTGACACAGAACCTCGAGAGGAGGACAATGTTGTTGATGGAGACACAGGACGGTATACACTTCCCTATCGGAGTACAAGGGGAGTACCACCAAAACGATATTCCCCAGAAAAGATTGGCAAGAAGAGTCGCTATGGAGTGGCAAACTTTGTGGAAGGAAATCTAACCAAAATGGCCCGAGCATTTGAGGCTGCATTGTATGAAGAGGAAGAGGTTCCATAGTCAGCCGAGGAAGCTATGAAAATTAAGCACTGGAGAGAAGCAATGTTTACTGAAATGAAGGCATTAATGAAGAATAATACGTGGGTGAAAGGAAAGCTACCCGAAGGAGTGAGGACTGTTAGGTGCAGATGGGTGTTTACTATTAAAAGAAGGCCAGATGGCAGATAGAAAGATACAAAGCCCGACTTGTGGCAAAGGGGTACACCCAGACGTACAACATAGACTATGATGAAACCTCTCCCCAGTGGCAAAGATCAACACCGTAAGAGTTCTGTTCTCGATTGCCGCAAATAAGGATTGGCCACTTCATCAGTTTGATGTGACCAATGTCTTCCTTCATGGAGAGTTGCCAAAGCTAGTATATATGGAACCTCCACCTGGGTTCACGGAAGAATTCCAAGATGGAGTGATCTGCTACCTAAAGAAGACATTGTATGGGCTGAAACAGTCTCCACGTGCATGGTTCGTAAGATTCACCGAAGTGATGAAGAAATATGAGTACAAACAAAGCATCTCCGACCACACTCTGTTCCTAAAGAAGAACGATGGTAAGATTACATGCCTCATTATATATGTCGATGATATGATCATTACAGGTGATGATACAGAGGAGATAGTCGAGCTAAAGAAAAACTTGTTTCAAGAATTTGAGATGAAAGACTTGGGCCTTTTGAAGTATTTTTTGGGAATAGAAGTCCTACGATCAAAGAAGGGGATATTTTTAAATCAGATGAAATATGTATTGGACTTGCTAGCCGAGATTGGGATACTAGACTGCAAGCCAGCAGACACTCCGATGATCCAGAATCATGGACTACAGATGAAGGAAGGAGCCAAACCAACAGATAGAGGGAGATATCAGAGACTAGTTGGGAAGCTGATCTATCTTTCCCACACAAGGCCGGACATCGCCTATGCTGTAGGAGTTGTGAGTCAGTTTATGCATGCTCCTCAAGAAGAACACTGGGAGGCAGTTTTGAGAATGGTTCGATACTTGAAGGGGACGACTGAGCACATGCTCATATTTGAGAAACACGGGCACATGGAGATACATGGATTCACTGATGCAGATTGGGCAGGGAATCCGAACGACAGAAAGTCAACCGCGGGATATTTTACCTTTGTTGGAGGTAACCTGGTTACATGGAGAAGCAAGAAGCAAAAAGTTGTGTCACTCTCCAGTGCATAGGCAGAGTTTCGAGGAATTAGAAGTGGGTTGACAGAGGTATTGTGGCTAAGGAAACTCATGAACGAATTGGACATGTGCCCAGTCCAACCGTGTAAACTCTTTTGTGACAACAAGGCGGCAATTAGCATTTCGGAGAATCCGGTGCAGCATGATCGAACCAAACATGTTGAAGTAGATAGGCACTTCATAAAGGAGAACATCGAAGCAAAAATAGTTGAGATGCCATACGTCAAGTCCGAAGATCAACTGGCTGATATCCTGACGAAGGTGGTGAACTCGAAATCATTTCAGGAAGTACTAGGCAAGTTGAGTATCGGAGATCCCGTTACTAAACTTGAGGGGAGTGTTGAGAAAAGATCACACGAAATCAGGAATGTAATATGTGTGATTGATATGGAATCAAATCATACCATAGATAAAATGCTATTAAATGTTAATTAGGTTTACCATGTATAGATATAACCTAGCCTATATAAGATCTCTAGTCTAGTACATTAATATAAGAGATTGAATATTTCTACCGATTTCTACATGAGTCACTTAGTATATAAGATTATTTAACTAATTTAGTAAAAATATTAGTATGGTTTTTACAGCTTAATAGGCCTATGAATGAATCAAGGATTGAATATTACAATTATGTACAATTATAATTTACACAAGGGTTCTTGTATTTTTGCCGTTTTCGTTAGAAGGTTGATAATCTAATGTGTCTACGGTCTGTCAATCAAATTTGCCAACGTGATAATATTAGTTAGTAGTAACTAGTAGTAACACATATTTGGGTGAGTTTCATACATAATCTCTTATTTTCTTTTCGTTTAAGGAATAATAATACAGATTTTCTGAAAAAAAAAACACTAAATTAAAAACATATACTCCTACCTTCCATATAGTCACAAATGAAATTATAATAAAATAATCATAATTTTATCTCCCTATCCCTCTTAACATTCAAATTGGCTTTTCCCTCCTTTACTTTTTTTTCTAATTTTTTTTTCTTTTCTTTAATTACTTTCTTTCAAGTATCAAGACAAGAAGAGATGTGGCCATCAACGACTGCAGCAACTGCTTCCTGCTAGTTTTGGTTTTTCTTCACATCTCAACTTTATTCACCTCAAACCCTTCTTCAAATTATACCCATCATGCCTTCATTATATTTTCTCATTGATTTATCATAATACTCCATATACATCAGCAAGTTTCTATTTTAATATACCTGATTTCATCAGATATATAGACCACAACAACACAAATTCATCAACTGAAAGTGCACCAATGAATATATTTACTATTTAGATTTTTATGGTGAATGTTGCACTCTATATTTAGATCTGATCAGATAACTTAGTTATAGAATTCAAGTAAAAGCAATTTTGCAGTTTCATAAAAGATGCAAGCCACATCTTTTTTTGTTTATAAACAAACTAGTAGTTGATGAATTCTTCTTTTATATATATATTGGATTTTTTTTGTATGGGTAAAAAAAGGGGAAAATTATTCACGGTTCATTCATAAGCATATTAATGAATTGAGTATTTATTTGGACAAATATGACAAAAATGGAAGTAAGGTGCATCATACATTTCAGACAAAATAGCAAAACTATACACACGAGAATGGTGAAGAGAAAGAGGGGAATTGTTGGTGGTGCAGATATAATAACTGAAAGTGTATTATAGCGAAGATAAGACACAATATTTCACCAAAACCCTATTCGTTTTCAGAGAAGAGCATTGAATTGGAACTCTAAAACAACACTGATGATGAATTAAAAAGCAAAGATAAAAGAGAGAGAGAGAGAGGAAGATGGAACTCGGTGGTAACAATGGAGGCTTCCACGGCTGGCTACCGCACCCTCCCAACAACTAGCTCCGGTGAGCTCTTCAATTAGGGTTTCTACTTTTCCCCCTTTTTCATTTTTTTGTTTTGTTTTGAGCAGGAGTGGTATTTTGCTAAGTCGAAATCTTACATTTTAAAAGCATTATCTATGTGTAGTCTACTCCCATGTAACCTTCACTAAATTAAATCCAAGCTTTCTTAATTTCTCAGAACCATACATTACAAAATAAGGATAAAACAGTAGTTGATCTTTAATGTGTGAAATCATCATTGAGGTGTGATGGTTTCTTGATTGATTTTCCGTTTAAGGAAATGATGAGAAATGTAACTGATTTTTTAGAACAATAGAAGCATTCTGTAAAAGGTGACAAATTACAGAAAACAAGTGGCGAACATGTACACGTGTCACTCATGCATTCACAGACTACTCTAACTCAAGAGGATTTCTTTATTCAGTACTCCACCATTTTAATCACTAGGCCGGCCCCATTTCACATTTTCAGATAATAGTAAATAAATCACTCATTTCTTGTTAATTCCCATTATTTTATTACTCTTTTTTGGGTGGTGGCATTGAAATTATTCTTGTTAATTCCCATTATTTTATTACTCTTTTTTGGGTGGTGGCATTGAAATTAAAGATTTTTTTAATCAACGCTTTGTTATGTTTCAAAGCTACTGATTGTGGTATTATATATGTACATGAAATGGAAATTGGAAAAAAATAAAAAATAGTTACGATTTGAAGGTGCATATATTTAGCTTTGTTGGCTTTTATTGCCATTCCCCGTCTTTTAAAAATAACAACTTTTGAGCAGCAGACACGAACATGCCCCCAACTAAGCAGCGTCCACGGCAGACGAGCCAGAATGCATAGTCCGGGAGCAGGACCGGTTCATGCCGATAGCGAACGTGATCCTGATCATGCGCAAGATCCTGCCTCCGCACGCCAAAATATCCGACGACGCCAAGGAGACCATCCAGGAGTGCGTGTCCGAGTACAATAGCTTCATCACCAGCGAGGCAACGCGCGGTGCCAGCGAGAGCAGCGCAAGACCATCACCGCCGAGGACGTGCTCTGGGCCATGAGCAAGCTCGGCTTCGACGACTACATCGAGCCCCTCACCGTCTACCTCCACCGCTACCGCGAGTTTGATGGCGGGGAGCGCGACTCCTTGCGAGGGGAACCGATCAAGCAGGCCTCCATGGGCTTGCACGGGTTCCCCCCACTCGCGTTCCACCACATTCCCCAGCACCATGCCTTCTTCGGAGTTGCTCCGGTGAATTTCTTCAAGGACTCGCCTAATGCTGGTCCATCCGCAGCCTGCATTGACCCATTCCCCCACCATAAGGAACAATTGTAGGCTTGCACTGCCAATTTTTCAAAAAATTGCTGCTGATTTTGTGCTTCTTTTCTGATTAATTTTGAAATTGATTACCTTCAATTGTGACTGCCTCTGCAATGCTATGCTAATAGAAATAATCAGTTCACCAAAATTTGGCACCAAAATTTTTTTATTCACTAAAAAAAAGGGCTAAGGATATTTTTTAGTGCTATTAAAGACGCTAATTTGTGTGTCTAATTATACCACCAAGGCTTCATAAAATGTTCTTAGTGTCCCAACTACAATTAAGGGACACAAATAGAAACGACCTAAAAGTCAAAAGATTAAAATAATTTTTCTTCAACTTAGAGATGCTTTCTTTTGCGTCATAAATTGTGATTATTTTTTAAAATTTCAAACGCTAGTTATTATGTTTCAATTTTGTGTCCTATTTTTAAAATTCACACACTACTCACACACATAATATATTAGGGGTGGATGTTGAAAAAATTGCTAGTCAGGACTATACTGTATGTATTACTCTCTCCGTCCACTATAGGAGTCACATTTGGTGTGAGTACGAGTTTTAAGAAATGTAATGAATAGTGAGTTAGAAAAGTTACTGTAATATGAGGTCCACTTTTTTTTGTGTATGGGTTTAAAAATAGAATGTGAGTAGAGTGAGTTAGTGAAATGTGAGACCTACTTACTATTTATGATAACAGTGAAATGTGACTCTTATTATGAGACAGATATGACAAAATATAAACATGACTCTTATTGTGAGACGGAGGGGGTAATATAATGTGATAGTACTTACTTATTAAGAAGAAATGAGAATGAAATAGAATGATCATTTTATGTGAAATGAATGACTATTTTTATGTGGAATAAAAATGGGATTCCTAAGAAAAAAATATACCAAGCAAAACTAAAATAGAAAAAATACTATTCCATTTCATCATACTAAGAAAGGCTTAAAATTTAGTTTATATAAATAAATATTTAGTGAGTTAATGAACTTTAATTAATATAGTTTTAAAAAGAGGTACATAGTTATTTCGATATTGCACAATAGTCCGATATGAGAGCACGCTGCAATTGTACTAAACTAGGAGACCCATGGATGCAAATTACCCAAAGCATAAATCTGGTGGGCAAAGCCCCGCTCCTGTTTTTTTACCTGTTTTTATTTCTAACAAAGCTCGAATCATATTTCAAAACAACAAGGAAAATCCAAATAGAAATTCAAAAAATCCCCAAATTCACTATACTCACAACACACATACACTCAGCGGCACGCACATTCAAACCTCGCTGAGCCTGGCGCCTTCTTTCATATGAGAATTCAACTTCAATTTTGAAGTTGGCTGAAATTCCATCAAATTCAGTTACAATGGCGCAGAAGCTGCAGCAGCAGCTCAAGGAGCTGGGATCGAAGCTGAAGGCGCCTCCGTCTTCCAAAGACGCTCTCATTAAACTCTTGAAGGTGAGCCTGCGCGTTTTGTTTGCATGCGAATTTTATTTTGAGAAATTGTTTGGCCTCTGTAAATTGAATTCTGTCGGTTGGAAGCTCCGTCTGTTGATGCATGCTTTTAGTCTGTGGAAGTTGAGCTGGAATTACAATTGGAGTTGGATTAGGGCTTGTTTTAGGTGCGGTTCGTGTTTGTTTATTTTTCTGACCAATTTGAATCCCGTGACTTATCGTGTTGAGATTGTAAGGTTTTCTGAGTTGTGATATAGAAAATATGGCTGAGATTGAGTTCAATTACAAGTGCATGTGTCTGCATTGCGGATTCCTTAGCTTTGCGATTGTTGGGTTGGGAGTCAATTAGGGTTCGTTTTAGGCTCTTGGATCTTTGTGAAGGCTCTCTGATTTTTTTTATGGATAAAGTTGTTGCCTTTAGGGTTGGGCACAGGTCCTTTCTGCTTTTCTTAGTGTATTAGTAGTAATTAATGTATAAGGAAACTTGTTCTGCCCGTAATTGCTTTTACGCTAAAGAAATTTTTTGAAGCAAAACTTCAACAGAAACAAAAATGTTGTCTAATTATATGGCAGGGATCATGCTTCTGCATTGTTGGTTGAAGCTTTCTTTCGAGGTTATCAATGAAAAATGCTATTTGAAGTTACCCAATGGAGTTTGGAGTAGCTATAGGAATGAGATTATGAAACTTTCCTGCTTACTTGATATGAGGTTACATGGATGCTTAAGTAGTTGGTTCATAGTAAATTGATCTCTCCCTCCTCTTGCAGCATGGCGTGACATGCCTAACTGAATTAGATCAGTCACCACCCAAAACAATGTTGGACTCCATGCAGTCTTTCTTGAAAGCTATTGTGAAGCCAGGGCTATTAAAACATCATGACCGAGAAGTAAATCTTTTCGTTGCTGCATGTATTTGTGAAATAACTCGAATCACCGCACCCGAGGCTCCTTATGAAGATGATGTTATGAAGGTGCGTTTGTCTTTTGAAGAAGAAATAGCGAATCAAGATGACATCTCAAGTTTGTGCTTGGTTTTTAAACATGAATATCTATGCTTAGATTCTGATAGTCACTATCTGATCTTTGACAGGACATTTTTCAGTTGACTGTGAGTACTTTTAGTGGCTTAAGTGATATAAATAGCCCATCATTTGGAAGGATACTTGTTATTCTTGAAACCCTGGCAAGATACAGATCATGTGTTGTTATGTTGGATCTTGAATGTGATGATCTCATAAGGGATATGTTCAGTACCTTTTTCACTGTTGCCAGGTATGGCTCTTTTAACTGCACCTAATTTCATCAATTGAGAACCAAGTTTATGCTTGTATTGATGCCAGCTATGTTTGCCACAACTTTTATACTAGAAAGTCAAAGTGCATTAAGCTGTTTAGCTTCTAAATGATTGTGTCAAATATTTTGCCACTCCTTTATTTGTCTAATTTTAGCTGTTTCCTAGATGTTCTAACTAAACCATTATTTTATATAGGATACATCTGGAAGTCCCTTCAAATGAATTTTGGTTACCCTCTTTGCTTTTCTTCTCCCTTTGGCAATTACTGTTAGTTGTTACTAATTTAAACTCTTCCAGTTTGGCATGCCAATTAGGGTCCTTTCAATTCCCTTTCCTTGAAAGGCAGAGAAGTGGTGGGAAAGGTGATGGTTTTGTGATTGCTAGAACATTTTAGATTATGAGTCTTATGACTCAGTTTGGTGACATTTTTTTTTTGTATATGGGTATGTTCCACAAATATTTATCTTGACTACCATTCTTAACCTTTCCCCATGGTGGCAAGTTTCTATTAATTTGTTTCAGTTTCAATATTTTTTGGGAGGGGAGGGGAGGGGAGGGGTGTTGTGGAGGGATTGAGTAGTTATGTAACTTGTGTTTTAACTTTTAATGAAGTCAAGGTGTCTATTCTATGCGAAGTTTGTTGAGATATGGTGAAAGGAGAACGAAATGCAAAGATACATCAATATGTTATTGTAGGTACCATGCATTATCTGTTGAACCTCCTTGTAAACCAAAATTATAGTATAAAATATTTTTGGAATTCCTATAATGTAAAAGAGTAAAGAAGCTAAGGTGATGCATCTAAATTCATGGCGTAACATCAAGATTGCTTTGGAATAAGTTTGTTCTATTATGTGCTTAAGATAGACTTGTGTAGCACTGATGTGAAATATCCGATCCTTGCTAACCCTGTTTCTACCTTTACTACTGCTTGCTTGCTCATTAAACTTAGAGAAACAAACTCTTTCAAACTTGTGAGGATGTTCGTCCTATAAGCTGGCAGTTGATGACTGATCTAGAAAGATAAATGCCTGTACTGGGGTAACTTGATGCTAACTGTACTGATGTCTTGAATTATATTTCACCTTCAGAGATGATCATCCTGAGAATGTGTTCACTTCAATGCAAACAATCATGGAGGTTCTCTTAGAAGAAAGTGAGGATGTACCTGAGAACCTGTTACTTACATTGTTGTCTGTTTTAGGAGGTGAAAATGAGGTGATGTCTCGTTCCTTGCTCCCCCATATCTGGATTTGATGACTTTTCAAATAGGAATGAACTTTGAAGTCTCTGTTTCCAGGATGTCACCATGGCTGCAAGGAGGCTAGCTATGAATGTGGTAGAACGCTGTGCTGAAAAACTGGAACCTGGCATAAAGCAGTTTTTTGTGTCCTCAATGTCAGGAGACAGCAGGTCCCTGAAACCTGAGATGAATTACAAGGGTGTACTCTATAATATCTATCGATCTGCTCCTCAAATCTTATCAGGAGTTGTTCCTTACCTTACTGGAGAGCTACTGGTAATCATACCCATGTGCTTTTAGATATTCATCTCTATATTTTACATCAGTTATAGCATACCTAACCATGCCTTCTCCATTGGGATGAAGATCTGAGGTCATATGCATCTAATTCACCTTCTTTATCTCCTTTTTTATCTGACAAGTTCTTCAAATGAAAGTGGTTTTGGTAATTCCAATATTGTGGTATTGGCTATGCTGATCTCATTGTCAGCGTTTAAAATCTTGACATAAACAGAGTGATCAATTGGAGGTTCGTTTGAAAGCTGTGGGGTTGGTTGGTGAACTCTTTTCTCTGCCCGAGTCTGCTATTTCTGGAGCTTTCCAGCCCGTCTTTTCAGAGTTTTTGAAAAGACTGACTGATAGAGTGGCAGAGGTCAGAATGTCTGTACTTGAACATGTCAAGAGCTGCCTTTTGGTGAATCCTTTTAGACCGGAAGCTCCTCAAATAATCTGTAAGAAATCCTACTCTTGTTTCTCCTATATTATGGACTCTAAGATATTTAATAGTACTAATTATTTTAATCGATTCTTCCAGCTGCTCTTTGTGATCGGTTATTGGACTATGAGGAAAGTGTCCGTAAAAAAGTTGTTTCAGTTGTTTGTGATGTGGTATGTCATACCATTACATCCATACCAGATGAAACTATTAAACTGGTATCTGAGCGCCTTAAAGACAAATCCGTATGTATACCTGTCTCATCGTTTTTCATCATTCATTCTTGCCATCTCCATGCTATTCCATAACAGTTTTTGTGGCTTCTAGCTTCTTGTCAAAAGGTATACAATGGAGAGGTTAGCTGACATATACAAAGCATCTTGCACGAAGAAGTCTAGTGGCATGACAGAGAATGGAGAATTTGATTGGATTGTGGGGAAGATATTGAGATGTTTCTATGATAAAGATTTCAGGTAAGTCATTGAAGTCCTATTTATGTGCTTTGCAAAAATATGACCAATAAATATGAGAATAAGTATAGTGATTAACGCTCTGTGAAGGCAGTTTATTTTGTTTGAAACTAACACCACCGCTAATAAGCTCATGAAGTGAATCTACAATTAATGTTAGTAGGGAGAAGTAGGAGCACTGACCACAACTGGTTTCTAGCTATGATATTTTAACATCCATGCTTTTTGTGTTCTAATATATTTGGCACTGTTATCTCTCTACACAGATCAGATACAATTGAGCCCATCCTATCTTTGAACTTGTTCCCAACCAATTTTCCTGTCAAAGATAAGGTGAAAAAGTGGGTTTCTATCTTCTCTGGGCTTGACAAAGTTGAGGTTAAGGCTCTTGAGAAGATACTTGAACAGAAACAAAGGTATGTGAAACATATAACACTATCCTCAATGAGACTTGGGGTTAGATTGGGGTGGGGGATGGTGGTGCATGCGTTTGGGTATACATCAACACTACTGATGCCTAAATACGTTTAAGATAGTCTCATTGAGAGAAAATATGCAGGCTACAGCAGGAGATGAATAAATACCTTTCCCTCAAACAGTTGTCTGAGGTAATAACAATTGGTTCTGCATTCTATCTCTCTGACTATCTAAAGAATCTTGGCAGTTCTTTTGATGAAATTATTGTTCCTTTGCCTATCTATATTTACAGGAAGGTGATAGGGTGGAGAGCCAAAAGAAAATATCATTTTGCTTCCGTGCTATGTCTCGTTATTTTACTAATCCAGCAGAAGCTGAGGAGAACTTTCAGAATCTTGACCAATTAAAGGATTCTGATATATGGAAACTTGTATCTCGACTTCTAGATCCAAACACTAGCTCAATTCATGCCAATAGCTCACGGGTGAGGCTTTAATCTCATGATGATACCATTCTGGTGTCTTTTCTTTTGTTATCTCCCTTTTTTTCTTGCAATAAATTAAACTTAAAAATGCCTCCGTAATCAAATGAGGGGTCCCCAATCTTTCTTGATATTGTACAGGATGATGTGCTGAAACTCCTTGGGGATGAGGATAGACTCTATGAGTTCCTGAGCACTCTTTCTTTGAAATGCTCTTATCTACTTTTTAATAAGGACCATGTCAAAGAAATTGTTCTTGAGGCTGGCCTACACAAATCTTCTGGAAACAACGACTTGATTTTATCCTGCATGACTATTCTTGTGGTATGACATCTACTATTTGTTCTGTTTATGTTCAGACAACTGCTGATGTAATGACATCTTGACTCTGTGGATGGCTGTTCAGTGTTTTCTTATGGAAACCAAGAAGCTTATATGCATTTTGAAACCTGAAATTGCTGAGATGTATTCATATCACAGAGTTTATGGCCTAAAAATGTCAGGAGATGTGGATATCTTTCGAGTACATATTTTGGTTTGGTTGAAATCAAATTCTTCAGATATGCAAACTCTTGTTTGAATTGTGAGGCAAATACAATTTGCAAAACTTCACAATTATTTGATTCTTCCATAAAGCACGTGGTACATGCTATATTGATCTCCTATGATGGTTTACCATGTATACTTGTAGATTAGAAGATGAAAATTAAGGGTGTGCTTGGCTATGTGAAAGGGGAACTGGAATGAGGGTTGGGTTTGATTATAAAGGAGAATTCGATTCCATTCCCCCCTCCCCCAAAGCTTAGAAGGATGGGGGATTCCTCTCATGTGGGGTATCAAAACACTCTTTTACGGATCATTTCTGATTTCCAAACCTGCACTTGCCATTCCTTTCCCATTCTCTTCCGACCAATTAGCCATGCGCCCTCTAGAGAGTACTACTATTGCACTAGCATTGCTTGTTCCATTGAAACAATTCAGGTTGATTATCATGTCAGATCTCTTTTGTCACTGCAGAATAGTTATGGTTAATGATTGCATGCTTGATCTTCTTAAAGGACTCCTTATATTTCAGGGGAGTTGGTACTTGACAACCTAAACATTTGTAAATCCTTTCTGATGGATGTTTACTACCTGTAGATTCTTGCTCGATTTTGTCCTCTGCTGCTACATGGAATTGAAGAGGACTTGGTACATTTTCTTGAGGACGACAACGAAATAATAAAGGAAGGTACTCTGCATATCCTTGCAAAGGCTGGGGGAACTATCCGAGAACAACTGGGTGTTTCATCAAGGTTAGACTATATAATATATGTTCTAAATTAATTTGATGCCGTTTTTTGTTTATCTTCTTTGGCTGAAACTTTCACTTTCCTTGTAGATCATTAGACCTTATACTTGAGCGTATATGCTTCGAGGGTAACCGAAGGCAGGCCAAGTATGCTGTTCATGCACTGGCGTCCATCACAAAAGATGATGGGCTTATGTCCCTTTCTGTTCTTTATAAGGTTTTATTTGCCTTCTTCTTCTTCTTCTTCTTCTTCTTCTTCTTCTTCTTCTTCTTCTTCTATTTGTCATCATATTGAATTCTCTATTACTTTTGTTTTATTTTCTCGGCTTTCTATGATGCTAAAAGCTCACGACTGTTCTCTCTCCCTATCTATCCCCTGGGTTCTAAATAACTAGAGGCTAGTTGATATGCTTGAAGAGAAGGCACACATGCCAGCTGTACTACAATCTCTTGGGTGTATTGCACAAGCTGCTATGCCAGTCTTTGAAACAAGAGAAAGTGAGATTGTAAAGTTCATCAGAGAAAACATACTGGAGATTGGACATGGACATGTATGACATATTATATTCATGAGAATTTGTGTTCCTTTCTCTTGGTTATTGCAGTTGTTATGCTATACACTTCACTTGCAGATATCAGAAGATAAAGCACCTGATTCTTGGGATGATAGAAGTGAACTTTGTTCCTTAAAGGTTTTTCTGCTACTCTGTTAGATCTTCTCTGAATAGTACGTGTATTGTGAACCTTTGGAGCTAAATGAGAATCAACTTGTACATGCAGATATATGGGGTCAAAGCTCTGGTCAAGAGCTATTTACCTGTCAAGGATGCCCACCTTCGTTCTGGAATTGATGACCTGATTGGTATCCTAAAAAACATTCTAACTTTTGGTGATATCTCTAGCAAGATTAGATCGAGGTATCTTGGCTGTTTATATCTCAAATTTTCTTTTAGGGTGTTGGAGTCATAGATGTCTTCTTCATTTGCCCGAGTAGTGCTAAATGTTTCTGGCATTGATGTCATTTCTCTCTTCGTGTTCCAGTTCAGTTGATAGGGCTCATTTAAAGCTTGCTGCAGCTAAAGCTGTTCTTCGATTATCAAATTACTGGGAGCACAAAATTCCAGTTGATGTGTTTTACCTTACACTGAGAACCTCAGAGGTAGATTGCATTTGGTTAGGAGTATGTAGATGTTTACAGAATAAATTTCCTAATTCTTAATACCTTAAATAGAGTATTATTTTTTTAATACCCTCCCACCCAAATGAATTTGTAGGATAAATTCCCTGAGGTAAAGAAACTACTGCTCGACAAGATTCATCAATATGTAAAGGACAAGGCTCTGGATCCTAAGTATGCTTGTGCATTCCTGCTTGACAATACAACTCAACAGGCAGATATTGAGGAGGTAAAGGCCACTCCAGTTTCTTAACTGACGATGGAATTTAATGCATGGACAGTACATAAATTAATTATATTTTGGAAACTATATTCTAATATTGGTGGCAGATAAGACAACTATCATAGTGTTGATCCTTATTTGAGAATCGATATAACTTAGTGAATGCAGTGTATTAATAATATAATAATTAGTTACACGGCTTTGGTGGGAAAGTGTTATTATTGTGATTTTTCAACATGATTAAATGCTCTTGAAATCAAACCAGATATCCCTGGAGTCTGAACCTTGAAACACATTAGCCCATACACAGTCCTAAACAGTTCTTCTGAAATACCCATTACAAATCCTAACTCACCTATCTTTTATTGTATCTTAACATATTGCTATTGATTAATCTACATCTTGGAAGTTTGACATATATATTGCATAATGTTAACTTTTGACAGAACAAATGCAATTTGAATGACATCATTCAGATGTGTCGACAAGGTAGGGGAAGGCAGGCTTCCTCTCAGACTGATACAGATTCTCCCCCACACAGTCCAGAATACTTCCTCCCATATGTGGTGCATTCTCTTGCTCATCATCCCTCATTTCCTAGTATTGACGAGTCCAGAGATGTCAAAACATTTGAAGAAATGTACAGGTATCTTAGACTGGCAATTATAATTGCTAAATTGAAGTTTAAAGAGCTTAAGTTAATAACATGCAGCTGTAACGTTATTGTAGAACATCCTAATTGTAATTTATTTTCTCTTAGCATGGCAGTAGTTCATAGCTCTATCACTTTAGGTTGTCTTGGTCTTGGACTCTTGGTAAAACAATATACTTCTATCATGGCTATGCAGTTGCTTCTATATTTCCTTAGGCAATCTCGTTTGTCTGAACTCTGAACTTACTACACCTTTTGAGTTTAGTTGGAGAGTATCCATGCAAATGGGTGCTATATTGCAATTTCAGCTCTCAACAACGTTGATACGGTCTTGTGGAGCTGAAATGTAATCTATTCAATTGGCTTTTAGGATTCTTGCAGCTTGCATAATCCCGATACGCCATTAAATAATATGATCCTGAAGAATCACCAAAGCAACCTGACTCAATAATTTAAATGGGTTATAATATGATCATTTGCATGATTCTGATGCACCTCTGGCCTTGGTGGCCATCGGAACTCAAAGCAAACAAGTGCTATGGAATATGAATCTCCAAGCTGAACTTTTTGGAATTATTATTTCCTCTAAACATTTTTGAAAATTAAAAAAGATTATTCTTGTGTAGGAGTGGCAATACTATAGTACGAAGGACACAAATATCATCCTTTGACCCAAACAAAAATAAAAACCAAAACATGTAATATGGTGACTTGTCCTAGAAAAGTTTTGGTTGTTACTCCCTTCACCCAAGGTAAATGAATTGTATACCTTTTTGGGATGTCCCAAGGTAAGTAACACATTTCCTCTTTTGGCAAAAATTAACCCTTTTAATCTCTCATACTTTATTTTCTCTCCTATTTTATTCGCTCCTCCCAAGGTAAGTAACACATTTCCTCTTTTGGCAAAAATTAAGCCTTTTAATCTCTCCTACTTTATTTTCCCTCCTCTCCTCACTTATTTACTTTATTCTCTATCATACTTTATTCTATCTCTACTTAACTCACTAAACATCGCTTCTTAATTCCCGTGCCCAAATTTCTAAGGAGGAATTTCAGTAACATCACATTTTGAATAAGTTGGTCTCATTAACATGTGATTGTCATCAAGTCTAAGCTTTATAAATTCTGCCATTTTTAAAAATTTCGATGTTATAAAATTTATCATCTAAGCCCAACAAAGAATGATTTTGCTACATTTATGGTCATTTTCCATGTATAGTTAAACTTTGTTTGTAGTCGTGATATCTCATTATCTCTTAAAAGATTGTTATTTAATGCCTCAGTGGACAGTTGGCAAGCTTTATGTTGTCTGTCTATATTTCGACTCCATTTAACTTACATACCAATAAGTCTATATTCTTGGTTATATGTAGATCACTTTTCACTTTTCACAAGCTGAAAAATAACTCCCATTACCTACATTCTACACATTTTAAAAAAATTATTCAGTGATTAAATTAGTGGTGAAATTTAAATATACATAATATAATATAATTCAGAAATATCTTAATGCATCTATAACTGAGTGTACTTGTAACTAGAATAGACGTGCGGCATTTAACTGTGCACCTTTTTTCATGTGTGCGCTCGAACATAAGAGGTCTTTTTTTGTTGCGTCGTGAGAACCATTACTTATCAACCTCCAGATTGCTTTTTGATGTCATCACATGCTCTATTACATGGTTTAATTTTCTTATTTTTCTTATTGTTTTGAGAATAAATTCTCTGTTTTCTTGGCTGACACTTAGCTCAAATGATTCATACAAACTTGGAAGATTGCATTTGTTGAGATAATTTTGTGATGGGAAAATGCCAAATGGGATTAAGAGCACATATGTTATCCATGTTATATTATATACTACTTGTTTGTTACATTGATTGGACCTGTAGATGGTTATCATAGAATTTTTATGTAGCGACTTCTTAAAGCACAACTACGTTAATGTTACGATTAATATGTGTGACATGTGGTTACTCCAGAAAGGTATGTCAAGTCAAAATGATTTATTACAGCATAACGAAGTTAATTTTCCTTACCTAGGAAAGAAGAGCATTTAAAGAAAATTGTTTTGCGTTTCGAGGTTGCATTTATTGCTAAGTTATAAAATTATTATTCCCGTAAAAGATTTCTGCTTTTGGCAAAAATGAACTGATTAGGTCCACATCTTTAGTACATCTGTCGTGCCTGGGACAATGCTTACAACTTATGAGAACGTTTGTACTGATTGTATGAAGTGACTGCAACATATTGGGTATACTTGTAAAGATACTGCTACTGTGTGGCATTTCTCGTTCTCCATTTAATATACGTGAATCTGCTTCAGGAAGTCTTATCTTTTCCTATCAATGCTGGTGCATGGAGATGGAGATGGAAAATCTGATGTTAGCATTAGCAAGGACAAGGAGACTCTTTCATTGCTTACTTCTATTTTTCTATGTATCAAGCGCTCCACAGATGCTTTTGATACGACTAAGTCCCAGGTTTGATATTTAAATACTACTAGATTTTTCTTTCATTTTCTAAAGTACTTTTTTTCTCTTGACTACAAAAAATATCTTTCCTCTAGGAAAAGATATACTATAACCTACTTTAGAATGCTTCGAGATTAATTTTTCCTAAGGTGGAATAATTCCAAATTATATATTACAGAATTCGTATGCTCTGTGCGACCTTGGTATTTCAATTGTGAAGCGGTTATCTCCAAATCATGAGGATCTTCATGACTCCAGTGTATCTGTGACCCTACCTGCTCGGCTTTACAAACAACATGCAAAGAAAGATGAAGATGCCTCGCCGGTATGTATGCCATCTTTTATATAAAAATATACATACTTACATAAGCCTTTGTATCTCTCTTGATAAGATGATAACTAATGAGAGAATGGAATTCTTGTCACTATATTTCTCCACATCTGATTGTAGTAAGAAGCAGTTAATGTTTAAGTGAAAACAATTTTTTATTGTTAAGTTTCTGTAAGGGATAGCGGGTGGTCATTTATATTCTATGCTATACACCAGCACCAGCCTTGGCTGGCTCTGATGAATGTCAAACCTAATGACTCGTGTTTTTTTTTTGTGCACAGAAGCTGTTTTCCCCTATTATGCTCATTTATGCTTGGCTAAATGCAGTTCTCTGGATATACTGCATGCTTTGATAATTTGTATCTCTCAACATTCTGTTGGTATTAAGCATTGCCCCAACATAATCCTTTAACACAGTCTATACCTAGATGGCTAAATCATTGGAAATCCAAATTTTTCTATCATTCAGTCATCTGCCATGACATTTTCTCTGTGTGCAGTTTTTTTATCTTTGCCTGCTGCATTTTACTTTTCCATGAAAATATCACTAAAAGCTTTGATGGTGCTCAAACATTGTTGAATTATTATTATTATTATTATTATTATTATTATTATTATTATTATTATTATTATTATTATTATTATTGTTATTATTATTATTATTTTGACTTTGCCTTCTGTGCCTTTATCTTTTTACTTTTTGGGGCAATTGAGTGGGTGACTGAGCTCTGGTCTTGTTGTTGACCCTGCAAGATTATTTTATCTCAAGGCCAAACATATCATCTAACATTTATGAGCTCTTTTTGCTCCAACCATTTATCTGATTGAATATGTTTCTTGTTTCTTATGAACTAGGTTGGTGAAGAGAAGACTTGGCTGGCAGAAGATGGTGTTTTGGCCCACTTTGAATCACTTAAATTGGAAACTAATGAAATTGTAAGTATTAAAACATGTGCTACTGGTATCATATATCTTAGTTTTGGCCTTGTGTGGTAATATAGTCATTTGGTTTCATTTGTCACTTTCAGGTTAATTCCGTACATGCAGAGGATGATATCGTAAAGGACAGTGAAACAGAGGGCAGTGAGATACCGTTAGGAAAGTTAATGAAACGGCTAAAAGCTAAAGCAGCAAAGGCAAGAAAAGAGGCAAAGAATCAGTCTGCACCAACTGGGATCTCCCAAGAAAACGATTTTGATATTTTGAAAATGGTGAAGGAAATAAATACTGATAACCTGGGAACATCTGGCAAGATTGGATCTAGTAACAATGATGAGCATGTTGGGAAAAAGAGGAGAAACATCCACCAGCTAGAGAAGAGGAAAACATTGTTGGATGAATCCAAGGATGTTCCTGTCCCAAAACGTAGGAGAACATCTTCTTCTCAAGCTCACAAATCTCTCCAGACAACTCCTGCAAAGGGTTCTAAAAGGTCTAGTAAAGTAAATCAGGAAGATACTACTGATGTTTCTGACAAAATGGATGAAGATCTTCAATCTTCTTCAGAAGATAACTCAGCACAAGAAAAAATGGCTGAATCTGACTTGTTACTTAGCCGTATGGGCAAGAAATCCAGTGCCGCCTCTAAGCAGAAAGCTAAACGACCTGGCAGAGATAATGCTGAGTCCCTTGATCACTCCCCTGATGCTAAGGTTTGCTTCTAAGTTATGTAATAAGTTGAAGGCCTACAGTTCATGATATGAATTTCATTCTGACTAACTAACAAACAAACTTACTCTTTTATGTGCAGAGGCCTAAGAAAGTCAAAGAAACTGAGGAGGCACCCTCATTCAGTTTTTCAAAGTCGGCGTCACTGAAGAAGAAGAAAAAGAAAAGTGTCTCTGGATTAGCCAAGGTCAGCGCATCAGTTGTGCAATTTATCTAATGAAAGGAGATTATGCATATACATGGTCTTAATGACTGTATATGGACACTAATGATGCCTTTTCCGTATTAAAACGCCAAAGAAGCATATTATCGTCATATGCATCCCAATTTTAGAAGTGATAAGTATAGTAAAGAAACAAACTACATGGGTGATTAATTTGGATCATTGAGCTGTGTTAGTGTTGAGACTAATCTGGTTCACTTTCTTGAATTCATTACATCCGAAATTGAGATGCTGATCTGTTCCATCGAGCTATGAGATGCAGTTTTTAATATTACTGGTTCCATTTTCTTCTATCATGAAAGTGAATGATCCGAAGTTTTTCTCTCCCTACACTTTCCAACATTGTTTCCACTTTGTTTCATTTTTAGTGCACAGCCAAGGACAGTGGAAGCCGCAGTAGCGACTTAATCGGTTCAAGAATAAAAGTTTGGTGGCCAATGGATAAGGAGTAAGTGTTGTTCAATTTGTGTGTTATAAAATATCTTAAGGTGTGTGGAGAAGCAACATTGCAGAATGGAGATGTAGGCATTAAATACTTCAAACCATTGCCCATTAAGCACACTTGATTTTCCTATGCAGCTCTCCTTTTGATCTGAATTAATATGATGCCTGATTTATACCTCTCTTCTCATATATGAGAACATGAGAATCTAGAAAATAGAAAAGAATAAAACAGAAAATTAATAAGGGGATGGACTATGAATTTATCCCTTTTTTTTGCATGATTACATCCACAATCATTTGACTTTCTTTAGCTATAGGTATCTTTTCCCCCTTCATTTGGATTATCAAAGACCTCAGTACTGTTGTTAATGATTTCTGCATACAGTCATCATCAGCTTATTTTTACGTTTTGTTTCAAGTGGCAGACTTTCATGGCAATACTGTTAAATTTTATGTAAATTGTGAGCGATTCATGGCATTAATACTTCTCTGGTATTACACAGATTTTACGAAGGTGTAATAAAGTCGTTTGATACCCATAAAAAGAAACATGTGGTAAGAGACATTTAATACTGTAGAATTAGTTGACTGTGTCTTCTTATAATTCTCTCATCCAGAGTTTATTTTCTTGCCCATTGTTATCAAATATATATCTTTTGATTGGACTCCCAGATAGTATATGATGATGGAGATGTGGAAGTTCTGCAATTAGATAGGGAGCGCTGGGAGCTAGTTGAGAATAATCACAAATCAAAGGTGAATTACAAATATCACTTTATTTTTCTCGTAGAAATGTTTCACTGGTTTAGCATTAGATCTGACAGTGTATATACTCCATTTGCAGCAGCTTGGCTCATCAAAGGGCTCTCGTCCCAAAGGAGGGTGAGTGCTTCCTTCAATAAACTAGGGCACACTATTGTTCATTTTAATCTACATATTCTCTGAAAAATAAATAATTTTATTCGTGCAAATTATATTGCATTTTGTGGATTCATTAGCAAATAAAGTGGATTAAAGATTTATTATAAATAATGATAGTATAAAGTATAAGTTGTATAAAGTGAATAATTTTATATGTTCAAGCTAACTCAAGAAATGAGCTTGCTCAATGGCTAACGAGCCAAATATTTCCATGCTCACGCCTAACTTGCTTAGCTTATGAGCTCCACTAAACAGGCTTGAAAGAGTTTTTACTGAGTTTAGATTTCAGTAGCTTGACTCATTTACAGCACTAGTTACGTCAAGTCAGAGTGCTGGTGTTTCTGTCTCCTATGGAATCTGTAATTATAGTTTTAATCCTACTATATGTCATTGTTTGTATTTTATTTATACACATTATTCAAGTAAATCCATATTTTGGAATATATAGTTTGCATACCCCCTCCGTCCCCTAAAAATAGAAACTTCCTATTTTAGGAATTTCTCTCTCTAATGAGGTGAGACCCATTTTCCACTAACACTTTTCTTTCTTTCTCTCTCTTACTTTACCAATTTTGCATTAAACCCGTGCCCTTTCAAATGTTCCTATTTTTAGGGGACGAAGGGATTATATATTTATCTAAAATCTAAAAATATACAAGTATAGATTTTATTAGTGACTATACCTGATCAATTAATAAAGAACAAAAAATTAATAAAATACGATATTAAGCTATAGTATTACATATTCTTTTGGTGCAAGTTTCGTGCAAATTTTGTGCAAGCCATTGGAGATGGAATTTTGTATTTGGCCAAAATTTTGGTGCAAATTTTGTGCATGCCATTGGAGTAAAGAATTATGGGTCGCCCAAATTCCGCAAGAGATTGATGGGAACATTCACCAGAACATAACATTCCTTTTTGTGCAAATTTTGTGTAATCCATTGGAGATGGAACTGTGGTTTGCCGAAACTTTGCAAAACTTGCACCAAAACAGGGAAAACTGTTGGTGTTTCTGATAGGAAATTGCTACACTTGGGGTCTGTACATTCATCCCAATTTTGGAGTGAGGTGCTGCTTAACTTTATCTCTTTGTGGCATTTTACCTTATGGACACAACAGGATTTTATGTTTGACTATTGCCTTTTTTGGTGTGTTATTTTAATAAATTTCCTGTCTCCATGTGTTTCATCTTTGCAGTTGAATGCGGCTATACTTAGGTCTCATTTCATTTAATTCACTGCAGGTTGTCTGGGCAGAGAAAGAAGTCGACTGGAGGCTCAGGACAAGATGAAAAGTGAGTTTTTAAGAATTGGATAGATGGTTGCTTTTTAAGTTGACAATTACATCTTTTGTATTAACTTACTTAATTATCTGCCTCACATGTGCGTATCTCCCATTATTTCTCTGACAATTTTTTTAACCGAGTTATTTTATTCTGATGTCCTCATTATTGGACCTGCAGATCATCTGGGCAGAAAAAGAAAATGGTGGGAGGTTCTGAACATGTTGAAAAGTTGGGCATGAAGTAAGTTGCTTTTCCTCTATAAACAGGCGCTGAGATGCTCATCTCTTTTCTTTGCAATTAGCTTATGTAAAACTGACTGGCAGATCTCCGCCGTCTCAAGTAAGAGGGAAGAGGACTCCACGAAAAAGTCCTAAAGAGGGTCGAAAAGGTCCAGTGAAGATTACTTTCACTGTGGAAAGGAGAGAAAAACCAGTGGTTGCAGAACCTCAGTCTTCGACAAAGTCCCCGGTTGATCAGTCAGACTCAGGTGATAGATCAATTATTAGTACTTCAATATATAACGGCTAACCGAGTTTATACTTTTCAATGACGGTATTCTTGGAGTTCTCTTCAAAGTTTTTAGTGTTTTTTTGTCATAACTATGATGTTTTACCCACCATACTTCGTCACACACAGTGGCGCATACATATTTGTTGTCAATATTGCGCATTAGGAGAGTTTTTGCACTCAACTTTTTCCGTTTGTATTCCGACAATCCAGAGAAGGAAAAAAATGAGAGGAGTCATAAGAGTGTGTCTGATGAGGAGCTGTCTGATAATGACAAGAAACATGAGGAGGATGCTGAATCAGAAGAGCACAAAGAGGGTGAAGACGACTCTGAAAACACTCATAGTGACCATGTTGGTGGCTCTCCACATGATGCTAGTGAACTGGAGGATGAGGCTGTTTCTGCTTCGGATGGGAAGCAATTAGACAATGACAAAGAAGAATCTGTAGGGGAGTCTGAGGAAGCAGATAACACGGACAGGGACAGCCAACCTGCAGCATCGGATAAGCCTGATAAGAACACTTCTGATTCTGGCTCTGCAGATGCTGAGCCGTCTGATGACGAGCTTCTGGTACTCCAAACTTCATCCATATGCACTTTTACTACTCATGCAAGGGTTTTAAGATTCGAGTAATCTGACTATGATTGGTGTTTCGAAATGCAGAGCACGTGGAGACAACGGGCAGGAAAGAAATAGGGAGACTACCGACATTTATGGTGGTGCTGCGCTTTGATGATTGTAATCCCGATAGCAAAATTAGCAGGACGAGATCTGTGGACCTGAATATGAATAAATTCGTGTAGGTTTAGCACCACAGTAGTGTAGCATAAACCATTGGTTCGTATAGTTGCCGATGCTATGGATTACAGTAATCGGCTGTAGTTCGTATTTTTGAGATTTGTGTGTACAGCTATTAGGTGTATTAACATCTACTAGTTCGTTTTTTGTAGCTCAGTAATCATGATTTGTATGTATGCTTCTAAACTGTATTTTGATTATTGCGTTCAAACGCTCATAGCTATGTTGTGCCTGACGGATTCTTAAATGCAGTCATCTTTTGTTAAGTATTTTTTTTCATTTAAAACATAGTACTATGCCATAAATCAACACATAATTTGTGAAGCACGCAATAATCTTGCTCTTGAAGATGAAATATTAAATAAAGAAGTTTCAAGTTTTCTTAATTGTTACATTCATGCACAAAACTTGTCTTTTGAAGATGTTCAAACAACTTTATTTTAGTAAATTAAGTACATTTTTTTATTTCATATCATTTCTTATTTTAATGAGACAAATATCACCACAAATAAGTGTTTTTGTGCATTATCGCATGAGTCACCACCCAATCGATTTTCGATTAGCACTAATTTGAAACTTTGGATTCACATTTATGAAATCAGAAATAATATCATTACATCAAATTCTAAAATTACATACGTATACAATAAATAATACCTCCGTCCCATAAAAATATGTGTGGATGAAATGACACGGAAATTAAAATAAAATTGGTAAAGTAAGAGAGATAAGGAGAATGATATAATTATAATAAGAGGGAAGAGAAGAATAATAGTTAAAGTAAAGTCAGTGCATATTGAGATCTACATTATTAAATTGATATAACTTTTTAAAACCTCACTTTCTTCAAAGAAAAATTAAGGTTTAGATTTTAGCTAAGAATGCTACCAAATGTCATATGGAGTATTTATTATACAAAAAAGAATAATTATGAGACTCTTCCAAAGCTCACTTTCTCCACGTAGGATAAGAGTAAAAGATATATTTTTTAAAGTTCACAATATCAAAACCTATAAAAAGATGATTATGTAGAACCCAAAACCAGATATAATTGTGGAAATGCAAGAACACTTTTTTTTGTACTCCACTATTATAGTCTTCAGTGTTGGCATAAATGTCATTAATAATAATATTATGTTATTTCATTTTATACATGATTAATCTTCTACGAAAATGTAGAGCCATATTAAGAACTAATAACTGCTGTATTTCTTAGTAAATACATTAATTTAATATTTATAAATTATAATATACTCCATATTAAGTTTTTTTTTTTACATTTTAATGGTATTTATGTAATCACTGTCAAAATTCTCTATATAAATCTCATTCATAACCCAGCACCGATCACAACTTCACTCTCGCAAAATGTCTGGCAATCTCTTGAAGTTGATATCTAAACACCATCCTATTGAAGATCCTCACCCGAATTCGGAAAATTCAACAGCAGAGAAACCTAAGAAGGTGCTGCAGCTGGATTTAGGTAACGGAAGTCAGGTTCTACAGATTCCGCGATTCATCTCATACCAACAATCCTGCAACTATTTCGAATTTCTCGATCAAAACATCCCTTGGACCCGACCTACCATCCGCGATTTTGCCCGCTCACATGTCCAGGTTCGATTGCTTCCCTCCTTATGACGAATCACGATTTAAGAAATTTCATATTACGAATGCTATATCGGTATTTTAGGGAATGTGGTTTAATTTTATCTGAATTTCGACAGCCGAGGGATACGTGCTATGTCGCAGTTGAAGGATTGTCGCAGCTAGTTTATAGCGGATATCATCCTCATGCTTGTTAATGTGATGAATTTCCACCACTCAAGGAAATTTTGGATATGGTGAGATTTTCTTCTTCTTCTTCTTCACACACTATACTGGGGTTTTTTCTTCTTTAGTTCTAGACTAAAGATATCATTCCCCGTTTGTACTGCATTTTTTTTTTGTTCCGGATTTGGGAGAGACGCATGACCCTCATGCGTCACCCATTAATGAAACGCATGACCGTGATGCGTCTATGGGTAAGACGCACGAGGGTCATGCGTTTTTCATTTTTATTTTATTTTATTTGAAAGACGCATGAGGGTCATGCGTCTTAGGGTAAAACGCATGACACTCATGCGTCTCTCTTGTAAGCATAAATTGGCTCCGTAGCTTAGTGGTATGATTTCTGTGTTGCCATTGCGGAGACCCGGGTTCGAATCCCAAAGCCCACGCTACAATTTTTTTGATTAATTCGAATCCCAAAGGCCACACTACAATTTTTTTGATTAATTTCTAGTTTATAATTATTTAAAAGTTAATTAAAAGGAGTATTTTATGCAATTTCTAGTACATAATTATTTAACATTTTTATGTTAATTAAAAGTTCCAATAATTTATTTGATAACCGTTTTGAATTGTAACTAATTATAATTTTTAAATAGTATTTTGTACTAGTAATTACAATTTTTTTGATTAATGTCTAGTACATAATTATTTAAAAGTTAATTAAAAGGAGTATTTTATGCAATTTCTAGTACATAATTATTTAACATATTTATGTTAATTAAAAGTTGATTAATTTCTAGTACATAATTATTTAAAAGTTAATTAAAATGAGTATTTTATGTCAATTTGTAGTACATAATTATTTAAGATATTTATGTTAATTAAAAGTTCCAATAATTTATTTAATAACTGTTTTGAATTGTTACTCATTACAATTTTTAAATAGTATTTCGTACTAGTAATAAAAAAAATTGCAATATGGCGCTGGGATTCGAACCCGGGTCTCCACAGAGACAAACATAATTCTTACCACTAAGCTACGGAGCCAATTTATGTTTACAAGAGAGACGCATGAGTGTCATGCGTTTTACCCTAAGACGCATGACCCTCATGCGTCTTTCAAATAAAATAAAAATAAAATGAAAAACGCATGACCCTCATGCGTCTTACCCATAGACGCATCACGGTCATGCGTTTCATTAATGGGTGACGCATGAGGGTCATGCGTCTCTCCCAAAGCCGGAATTAAAAAAAAACCTAGTACACTTAAGGAAGGTAAAAATCACTCTAGAACAAAAGAAGAATTATCCCCACTATACTGAGTAACGTTATTGGTGTTTTACTGAAAGAGAAATGCTTCAATGTTGCAAACCTAGGTTCATAAAGCTCTTCCTGGAAGCAGTTTCAATAGCTTATTGCTAAATAGGTACAAAGGAGGCAATGATTATGTTGGTTGGCATGCTGACGACGAGAAGCTTTATGGACCAACTCCTCAAATTGCTTCGGTTTCATTTGGATGTGAGTGTGATTTTCTCTTGAAGAGGAAACCAAGGTGCTTCAGGTGACCATCTCCTGGTTCACGCTTTTTTTTTGTTTTCCTCTGATTGACTGTAGGTTTAGAAGATGCATAAGTCATGTATAAGATTGTTTTGACATTTATGTTGCAGTTGCTGCTTACTACATGATTACTTGCTAGAAATGAAATGGTGTATTTCATGCTATAATCTTTCTTTACTGACAAAGTAGAAGCATTTAACTTAGCAACTTATGATCTATAATCTTGCTTTTCTCAACGTTTGGACTGACCATCAGGTTCTGAAAAGGACATCTAATTTTTCTTACAGATGTTGCTTGTCCAAAATTTTAAATGGAAAATGTCTGAGAAAAATTAGAAAGCAGACCATGATTAGCTTTACTTCAAGTGATATCAATTAAATAAGGGTAATGTTTGAAAGAAGGGGAATAAGTTTGAATGCGTTTACTTTAATTTAAACCAATCAACCCATAGTGAAGGAATTATAATTTATCTAGCTAATTTGACAACTAACAAGGTATTGCTGGCTGTATTTGTTTTAAGTTGACACTGATTTTATTTTCTCGCAGTTAAGTCCGCTGAAAGATGTGAGGGGGAACCCACTAGTAAGAGAGCAAAGAAGCTCAATAACAGTGACCAGCATGCTTTCACATTAAAGCATGGGTCTCTTCTCGTAATGAGTGGCTTCACGCAAAGGGAGTGGCTCCACTCAGTGCCCAAACGTGTGAAAGCAGATTCCACACGGATTAATCTCACCTTCAGACACATTGTATGACAGCATTGCATAGCTATCAGAGGTCTTTGGAGGACGCTAGTTGATCTTGTCATCTTGATCTGATGTGGAAATAATTGCTGTTTCAACTCCTTAATTTCCTGTTATGACTAGTAACTAACTTAACTCACCAGTCACCACTTTGCATATGCTGAGGAAGTTTTTTGGTTCAGTATCATGGCAAAATGTTTATCTGTTGGCCTCTTTTTGAGTTTTAGGGGAATCTTGGTTTTTTAAGCCCGGTGCCATGCTTTACGTTGCTATGGAATCTGATATGATGCTCATCAGGCACTTTGCTTATGAGTGATTTTTCTTTTTATGAGAATGTATGATGTATCCAAGACACAGAGGCCTAGGAAGTTGCATGCAGGAGCATGGATGGTGAAGAAACTACTGGTTGCTTTGCAGTGGAAGCCAGTGGCTTTTTACATGTGATGTTGGTGAGTGACTAGTGACTAGTGAGCCAGAGCTGCTTTCACCGTCAGATCAATGCTAAAAAATTCCCGTGGATCTGAATACACTATAAATTCATCAAGGGCCGATGTTTCTTTGTCAATAGAACATAGTGTTGCTGTTTGTCCTAGTATTTTTGTACTTATATTCTTTCTTGCATAGTATCATCGGATGTGATAGCACGCACTGTGTGTTTTTAATCCTTCGGTTGGGTTTATAGTTTATATTTGTTCTTGGTTAACTTGTATTGTTCTACAGGCATTTTTAATGAGGTAGAATCTTAAATTAGTTATGTATCCCATTCTCTCTCTCTCTCTCTCTCACACACACACACACACACACACAAAATTGAAAAATGATGGTGTTTCCGAGTTGGGGTGTTGGAGAAGATCTGTGATCATAACCGGAGAACCTAGGTGGGTACCGATAAGGATGAAGATGGTCCATTGCTCGACTCCACTTCCTAGACTGTTAGTAATAATTCCTCTTGTGTTTTTTCTTATATGGAGATTATCTTGCAGATAATGAACTAGTTTGTTATTTATGCGTGCAATGTCCTGTAGCGGATATCTGTTTAATTGAAATTGGTACCTTGCCTGCACATGCCGAATATGCTGAAAGAACAATTGATGTAAGATACAAAAGTTGACCCATGTGTACAACAAGAGAATGATTATGAGTGCTCTTATTATTGTTCAGCTAAAAATACTGATATGGATCACTGTTGAGACCATTTAACTGTAAATCAAATTTGGAAGCTTAACTAAAAAAAAGTGCTTCACTTGGTTGGCACATATTTTTCTCTTCATTTTTCTTGTGAATTACATTATACATTTATACAAGTTGCAGATCTATGATGATATCTGTCACAATATGGACATCCCGTGTTTGTCTTTTTGCATTTCTGTGCTGTTTATTTGATTCTCATGGTACTGGTGGTCCTTGTTTATTGTATTCTTTCTCTCGAAACATGAATGGTAATGCATTAATGTCGGCAAGTACATGCAATGACTAGATGTTTTGCTAGTTTCTTCACATGCTAGAAGTATATAATCTATCTTAACATATAAGCTAACGCAGCTAAGATAATTGATTGGCATGTGACAGAAGCGGGCATACAACCCTGATCCTTTCGAAGGAATAGGGCTTCAAACAAGGGTAAGTTGATTATTATCACTACCCCATTCAAAAGAATCTGTAATGCACAAGAATCCAAATCTATGGCTGGCTTCTTGATAATGATGCTTCTGGCAATAGAGATTGATGTAAGGAGATTGAACAGCGCAATTGTTGCTAAAATGATGAACATTGATGAAGCTGTGCCGAATTCCATCATCTCTTGCTCAAATCTTTTAGAAACATCATCGTCCACATTTTTCCCTGTGATTACAAAATTCAACTCTGCGAAGCCCAAGTACCTCATGATTATTTGACAGAACCCAAAAAGATAACTGGTAACTCTCTTGTACAGCCACATTCTCTGATCATTATACCATCCCTTTAGTGTGCCTCCACAGCTGAGAAACTCTCCCAGACTGTAAGTGTATTTTGCTACGAGAATATATGCATATGGTAGAATCCAGTTGCTTGAAAACTGTGGCAAAAATCAGTGCATTTTCTCGAAGGATAAAAAGTGATTGTTCTGAAAATATCTAAATGTTGATGCATACCTGTGGAAACAAATTGATTCCCTTCAGGAGACAAAAGGTTGGCACAGTTACATAGTATAACGTAGCCAAACAGTTTGCTCCCCACAGGTTGTAGCAGATATATGATATTTGAAGTTGTATTGGGATCTTTCCATGGCCATATATTAAAGAACAATATTTTGACAGGAATATCTGTAAGAAACCTTCTGACCATCGAGTTTGCTGAATTAGTGAACTTAACAGCGTCACAGGAGCTACTCCCAAGAAGCCTTTCCTCCCTGGGTTAAAGTAGACAGATCTCCATCCCTTGCATTGTATTGATAATCCAGTAACCACATCTTCAGAAGGACATCCATACTTCAACCCCATCTGTAAGTAACTATCTTTGTATCAGATTTGCTAGAGATTGTGGTCACGTCCTTAACGACTCCCGTGTATACTTTCATAAAATTTGGCTGTTCTTAGCCATATAATATACGAAAAAAAATTTACATGATATGTATGGTGTGTATGTGTGTGTGTGCACGTGCACAAAAAGATAGTGGGAGAGAACCTCCGTGCCCCAGGATGAGTTCTCTTCATAGCTACAGTTTGCTAACTTGGTTGTTTCCTCTAGTAGATTTTCTATTTCTGGTTCCTGTATCTCATTCACTAGTTTCCAGTTGATGTGAGACCCCTTCTCGTACTTCTTCCCAGTTAGAGCGTCTCTTTGGTGGAAACAGCAACTACCAATGTATAGTGGCCCTCCATGTGCATCCAAGGCTAGAAGCTCTACCTTCAGTTATCAGTAAACCATTATGGTAAGTTCTCCTTCTATCAATCTATACGAGTATGAATCTAAGTAACTTGCAGCGTTATTAACTCTTACTCCATTGGGCACTCTCAAATAACTTCCATAAAGATCATTCTTTGTTATGTTATCGAAATGCTGAGGAAACTGCACATAGGCAATGTCATGACCCTGTTTGTCATCCATGAAGAAGCATAATGCATCTCTCACAGATTGTGAGTTGTTTGAGTAATGATCGCAATCTAGATTGAGAATTATTGGGCCGTTGCTTATCCTAGATGACACCCTTATCTGCTTAATTCCGTGAGAGTATATCCATTAAACATGAACTTATGCTAGATAGGTAAAAAGAAGAATGCTATAAGCTCATCGTACTTACTAAGGCATTCATTGCTCCAGCTTTGAAGTTATGGGGGTACCCAGGTCTCTTCTCACGTGCCAAATATACAAGCATTGGCAAAGGTTTCCCCTCTATGTCCACTTCTTTGTTACCCCTCCCGTCAATTAGCACCTGAAACGCCACAAAATGAAATCACGCTTAGAGACGTTCTGCTTAACTAACTCTGTGGAATGCTTTTATATGCAGATGAACTCTTTGTACGTACTTGAAGAATGGTGTGGTGGTTGGTTCTGCTTGCGCCCGATTCCCATTCACGAAGTCCTTTGTGGTGCTTCCTCAAATGATCAGGAACTCTCCCCAGCTTCATTATGTCAGTAATTCCCTCCTCCATTTCGTTATACAACCTCTGTCGATAAGGAAAACAAAAAAAACAAGATGAATCTGAATCAGATTTCAAGCTGATGTCAAGAATTGGGAGCATTACATACCTTGACTTCCCTCCATTCTTTGGCAAAAGTAGGGTCATCACTGGGTACTTGTTTAACAGCAGAGAAGTAAGCTTTAGGGGCCCGCAGCTCGACATTAAAGCTCTTACAAAATGGCAGCCATACTCTGGAAAACTTTGAAGCTTCATAAAGAGCGTAGAACACCAAGTCAGAGCACCCGTCATCAGAAAGATACACGCTCAGCTTCTCGGGAGGGTAATCATACGCCATCACTGACAGCACAGTGTCAGCCACCATCAGTGGCGGCTCCAGTTGAGGGTCTGCTGTGCTTACAAATATGTCTATGCGTGGAAGGTCGTCCCCGTGTCTGCATGAAAAGCTTTTCTGTCAGTTTTTGGTTTGATGGTTTGGTTTGGTTTGGTTTGGTTTGGTTTGGTTTGGTTTTGTACCTGCGGGAGAGCCTGTCTTTGAAGGTGTAGCGGGAGACAGCTCGATAGCGAACAAATTGAGCGATGATCCAGTAGATGATGAACCAGAGCTCTGCCATGGAAATGCCAATCCACGCCCATCTTGTCAGTCCAGTTTGCTGTGGGAAGTGCATCACTCTGTAGATGAATATGAATGATATGGAGACCGCCATAGAAATCGCGTAAAACCAGTAAACTCCGCGCCATTTGCCCGCCTTGCTCTCAAACAGTGGCATGTAATCATTTTTCTCCATATCCCTTTTCTCTGTATTTCTCTACTAATTGTGCTTGGAAATATGGTTTGATAATTTGTCTCCATTCCAATGTATTTTTATAAAAATAAATCCATGAGGAATGTCGTTTTGTGGAAGAGGTGTGCGGACTTTTCTCTCCAGTGTTGTATTTGTCGTGACATCTTTGGTAGTTGCGTCTTAAAATTGCTTCTTTTTCCATATTATTGGAATCCTGAATTTGAGTTTATTTAAATGTGTGGTGCAGTTGAATTATTCTATTTCAAGTGACGAAACTGAGACGAATTTCGTAGGATGCTGTTGATCTTGCTCTGATGTGGAAATTATTGGCCTTTCAACTCCTTAACTAACTTATCTTTACCAATTTGCATATATTGAGGATGCTTTTTTGGCTCAAAATGTGGATCTGTTGGCCTCTTTTTGAGTATGATTTTATGTAGTTACGCAGCCATTTTTAATGATGCAGTCTCTTAAATTAGCTTCTCTCTTTTTCTCTCATACACACAATTGAAAGATTATGGTATTTTTTTGAGTTGGGGTGTTGGAGATGATCTAGAGATCAAATCCGGAGAAGCTGATACAATTACACTTTCAATTGAGTTAATATTGAAAATTTTCTCAAAATTCAGATTAAAGTACTACAAAATTGGTCTCATATATTTGTCCAAAAAATCTTTTTGGTCTTACACGTCAAGTTTGTTAGCTTTTGATTTCAAACATTATATTTCAGTCCATATTTATCCCATGCATTTGCATAAAAAACTTGCTTTGATTCTAGATAACGTGTTTTGATCCATATTTAAACTCATAAACCAAGTTAAAACTAGTTGACCATTAAGTTTTAATGAAATTGTTTAATATGAATCAAAACATAAATCAAAAGTAACAAACTTAACGTGTATGACCAATTTTGTTTCAGGCAAATGTACAAAATCAATTTTGAACTTTAGTCTATATATTGAAAAAATATATAAGTTCAAGCTAAATGAAAAAGATATATAGTAATGTTGAACTGAAAATGTAAAAGAATTAGCTAATTAATATCCCGCACTTGTATGTACTCCCTCCGTCCCGGACTACTCGCACATTTCCTTTTCGGCACGGAGATTAAGGAATGAGTGTATAGGAAAGTCAACCATTGCGGCTGTAGGTAATAATTTTTACTAAAAATGGAAAGAGTGCAAATAACTTGGGACGCCCAGAAAGAAAATAAGTACAAGTAGTCCGGGACACGGAGGGAGTATAAAACAGGTGATTGAGCAAACTACAAGTGAGCAATTTCTTGGTACGTTTTCACTTCAATTTAATTGCCCTTGTTTTCGGCTCGTTTCGAGGTATTGTATCTTCGTTTTTGGTGTAAATTTATTGCTGTTTTCATCTACTTGTAGCAAAACACAATATTGATCACCAATTTATTTAATCTGTAATCTTCCTTAACACTTTTGGTATTTGGGGTTTTTCTTTAGTTTTGTGTGCCTCGGGTTTTATGTATGTAAGATCTCTTTGGACTGAATTTGGCTTTCCTGAATGCAGATTATCAAATTTATTTTCTGTTATATTTTATTGGCCAAGCTCCTGCTAGACAGGCTGCATTAGGTGGTCTGCTCCACCGTAAATAAAGTATGCGCATCAGGGATGAAAGGTTGGTCGGCATTTGCATAGTGATAGTGTTGTGCTTACTTTCTGATGATTTTCATTTATTAATTTTTTGAATGCAGCTCCAATGCTTGCTGCTCAAACAATATAACTGGGTGAGAATGATGTAGTAGTTGCTGGTGGTATGGAAAGCATGTCCAATGCACCTAAGTGTATACCTATGGGAAGGTGAGGAGTGAGGAAGGACTATGGTTGTTGAAAATATGCTTTTTACAGGTCATTGTTGGAAAATGATTTCTGAAGGTTGAGCTTTTTAATAATAAAGTTCACTAATGAACACTTATTGGTCCCTTGCTATTGAAATTATGCGTTTTACAGGTCTTTTTTTGGAAAATTGTATGTTCCCTCATTCTAGTTTCTATATATGTCTGCCTCTTGAACTGAAAAAAAAACATTTTCGTAGACAATGTAGGAGTATTAATATGTTTTATTTTATTTTATTTTATTTTATTTTATTCATTTCATCAAGTTTTTGTTTCTCTTGTGTATGCTGTCAGTTTGATGCATCGAGGTTAAGAAAGCTCCGGGCAAGTTTCAAGAAGGATGGAGTTCTGTAACAACTGGAAATGCTTCTAGTATAAGGTTTGGGTACTCCATGCCTTCCTCTTCTTATGAGCATCTCGTCCTGTTTCGTTTTCTCCCTCACCACCCTAGAAAGACCAACAGCCACTTTATTTGGCTGGCCATCTATGGGGTAGAAAGACACGAACTGATACTATTAGAGTAAAGAGAAAAAAACACCAAGTACCCGAAATCAAGAGGAATTATATTAAAAACCATTAAGAAAGGTAACAAACTGTCAGAACAAGACTCTCCCAAGTGATATTCGCCCAAAAAATTGTCTTTCAATAAGAACAAGACCACTTTTGATCACTAGGACATCTGAAGCCCAGCGAAGATGCCTGCAGACCAAACTAACAACCAGGAAAGTAACTAATGCCAAAATAACAATAATTAAATAATAAGTTAATATCAAGTTTTCCGTTGTATATTACATGTATATGCATGTACCTACATAATACCCTAATTATGCTACTTTCTGTCTATAGATTAGGCACCACATATGGAGCTAGGCATTGAACATATATGCCATTTACTTGACAATATCGATGAGTGAGATCCGTGTTATTCTTGTGCTCTTTAACTTGGTTCATTCACTTGAGTGGTGTTGGTCCTTGTTTTTGTATTCTTTCTGAAAACATAAATGATATTACATAAATGACAGCAAGTACATGCAATGACTAGATGTTTGCTGTTTCTTCACATGGTAGAAGTTTATGTTCTCAATATCCTAACATATAAGCTAACACAGCTAAGATAATTGACTGGCATGTAACAGAAGTGGGCATACAGCCTTGATCCTTCCGAAGGAAGAGGGCTTCAAACAAGGGTAAGTTGATTATTATCACTACCCCATTCAAAATAATCTGTAATGCACAAGAATCCAAATCTGTGGCTGGCTTCTTGATAATGATGCTTCTGGCAATTGAGATTGATGTAAGGAGATTGAACAGTGCAATTGTTGCTAAAATGGTGAACATTGATGAGGCTTCGCCAAATTCCATTATCTCTTGCTCAAATCTTTTAATTACATCACCGTCCACATTCTTCCCAGTGATTGCAAAATCCAACTTTGCGAAGCCCAAGTACCTCATGATTGTTTGGCAGAATCCAAAAAGATAACTGGTAACTCTATTGTACAGCCACATTCTCTGATCATTATACCATCCCTTTAACGTGCCTCCACAGCGGAGAAACTCTCCCAGGCTGTAAGTGTATTTTGCTAGGAGTACATATGCATATGGTAGAATCCAGTTGCTTGATAACTGTGACAAAAATCAGTGCATTCTCAGAAGATCAAAAGTGATTGTTCTGAAAAAATTTAATGTTGATGCATACCTGTGGAAACAAATTGATTCCCTTAAGGAGACAAAAGGTCGGTATAGTTACATAGTATAACGTAGCCAAACAGTTTGCTCCCCACAGGTTGTAGCAGAGATATGATATTTGAAGTTGTATTGGGATCTTTCCATGGCCATATATTAAAGGGCAGTATTTTGACAGGAATATCTGAAAGTTGCCTTCGGACCATCTAGTGTGCTGAATTAATGTACTTAACAGTGTCACAGGAGCTACTCCCATGAATCCTTTCCTCCCTGGGTTAAAGTGGACTGATCTCCATCCCTTGCACTTTATGGACAATCCAGTTACCACATCTTCAACAGGACATCCATACTTTAACCCCATCTGTAAGTTAACTATATTTGTATCAGACTTGTTGGAGATTGTAGTCATGTCATTAATGACACCCTTAGTATATTTTTGCTGTTCTTAGCCATATTAAATAAGGAAGAAATTTACATGATATGTATGGTATGTATTTGTGTGCGTGTGGGCGCAATAGAGAGAGTGAGAGAGAGAACCTCCTTGCCCCAGGATGAGTTCTCTTCATAGCTACAGTTTGCAAACTTGGCTATTTCCTCTAGAAGATTTTCTCTTTCTGGTTCCTGTATCTCATTCACTTGTTTCCAGTTGATGAGAGACCCCTTCTTATACTTCTTCCCAGTGAGAGCGTTTCGTCTGTGGAAACAGCAACTGCCAATGTATAGTGGCCCTCCATGTGCATCCAAGGCTAGAAGCTCTACCTTCAGTTATCAGTAAACCATTATGGTAAGTTCTCCTTCTATCAATCTATACGAGTATGAATTTATGTAACTTGCAGCGTTATTAACTCTTACTTCATTGGGCACTCTCAAAGAACTTCCATAAAGATCATTCCTTGTGATGTTATCGAAACACTGAGAATACTGCACGTAGGCAATGTCATGACCCTGTTCGTCATCCATGAAGAAGCATAAGGCCTCTCTCACAGATTGTGAGTTGTTTGAGTTGTGATCGCAATCTAGATTGAGAATTATTGGGCCGTTGCTTATCGTAGATGACACCCTTATCTGCTTCAGTCCATGAGAGTTATAATTTACATCCATTGAACTTAAACATTTGTTAAATAGGTAGAAAGAAGTATGCCATACGCTCATTAGACTTACCAAGGCATTCATGGATCCTGCTTTGAAGTTATGCGGGTACCCTGGTCTCTTCTCACGTGCCAAATATACGAGCATTGGCAATGGTTTTCCCTCTATGTCCACTTCCTTGGTGCCTCTCCTGTCAATTAGCACCTGAAACGCCACAAAATGAAATCTCGTGCTTAGAGATGTTCTGCTTAACTAACTCTGAAATGTTTTTATATGCAGATAAACTCTTCGCACTTGAAGAATGGTGTGGTGGTTGCTTCTGCTTACGCCCAACTCCCATTCACGGAGTCCTTTGTGGTGCTTCCTCAAATGATCAGGAACTCTCCCCAGCTTCATGATGTCGGTTATTTGCGCCTCCATTTCGTTATACAACTTCTGTTGAGAAGGAAAACAAAAAAAGATGAATATAAATCAGATTTCAAGCTGATGTCAAGAATTGGGAGCATTACATACCTTGACTTCCCTCCATTCTTTGGCAAAAGTAGGGTCATCACTGGGTACTTGTTTAACAGCAGAGAAGTAAGCTTTAGGGGCCCGCAGCTCGACATTAAAGCTCTTACAAAATGGCAGCCATACTCTGGAAAACTTTGAAGCTTCATAAAGAGCGTAGAACACCATGTCAGAGCACCCGTCATCAGAAAGATACACGCTGAGCTTCTCAGGAGGGTAATCATACGCCATCACTGACAGCACAGTGTCGGCCACCATTAGTGGCGGCTCCAGTTGAGGGTCAGCTGTGCATACAAATATGTCTACACGTGGAAGGTCATCCTCATATCTGCATGAAAAGCTTTTCTGTCAGTTACTGACATCTGTGGTTTGGTTTGGTTTGGTTTGTACCTGCGGGAGAGCCTATCTTTGAAGGTGTAACGGGAGACAGCTCGATATCGAACAAATTGAGTGATGATCCAGTAGATGATGAACCAGAGTTCTGCCATGGAAATGCCAATCCATGTCCATCTTGTCAGTCCATGTTGATGTGGGAAGTGTATCACTCTGTGAATACATATCAATGATATGGAGACAGCCATAGAAATTGCGTAAAAGCAGTAAACACCGCGCCATTTGGCTGCCTTGCTCTCAAACAGAGGAATGTAATCATTTTTCTCCATTCCCCTTCTCAATCTCTCTCTGGTAATTGAGCTTGGAAAGTATGGATAGGAGTTGCAAGTTTCCTAATTTATCACTAAGTTTTTTCAAAAAAAGTTAAGTGAGTAATGTCATTTTGTGTAAAAGGCGTGATGAGTTTTCTCTCTCACTCTGAAGTGCGTGACAGGTTGGTATTTGTCGTGATATTTTTGGTATTTGTCGTGATATTTTTGGAAAGTTATGTTTGTGTATTGACCTTTGCGGCTAGTTGCGTATTCTTTAATTGCTAATTAATAGGTTTAGAGCATCTCCAGTAAGACTGGACGTCAAATAGCCCTCATATAGCCTTCACACTGCCACATCATCAGCATTACAATTCTCCTGCCACATCAGCTTGCCACATCAACTGGAGATCAAATAGCTCTCACATAGCCTTCACACTACCTATCCACATCACTAATAACAATTATATAATTTAATTTACACTCGTATCAACATACGGAATTTAATTTACGAGATAAATACGGAAAATTCGAATAATAATATTAAAACTTAAAAAGTATATTAATTTTAAAAAAAAAGTACAAAAATTAAAAAGTGCATTAATTTAAAAAAGTAAAACAAAATCACTCCTCGCCGCCGTCCTCGTCTCCGTCGTCGCCCAGCGCTTCTTCACCGTCGTCGCCGCCGCCTCCGTCGCCACCTACGCCGCGGCTATTCCCGCCGGTGTCCCTCCTCATCGCCTCCAATTCTTCACGCTGGCTCTGGAGCAATACACGAAGAAAATCCTTCACCTCGGGGTCCACCGCCGCTTGGAAGTCGGCTAAGGTCTTCACCATTTGAGCGCGCGTTTGTTGGCGCGCGAAGAATTTGAGCTCCTCGGTAGACCTGCCGAGGGGGGATGTCGAATGGACCCCCTGGGAACTCGGGGTGCCCCCCCTCGCAACCTGTTGCGCCCGCCTTTGGCCAACCGGGCGAGGTCGGCGACCGAACGAACGAGGAGTCGGGACCTCCTGGGCCGTCTCGGGGAGGTCTATCGAACCACCGCTGCTGCCGCTATAATCTCCGGTATAGTTCAGTTTCTGCCTCTTCGGCCAGCCAGCGTCGACGCCTGCCCGGAATTTCTCTGACTCGTTGAGCACAACGTAGCAGTTCCAGTAGGTGAACTCATAGTACTTCTTCTGCGGATCGGGGTAGGCTCTCTCCGCAATCCTCCTGCAGTCTTCCTCTGTTTGGCCACTGGTCTGCATGCGGAGGGCATTGGCGTACAAACCCGAAAATTGAGAGACGCCAGACCTGATTCGGTCCCAGCACTTCCGGACCTCCTCCCCGGTGCACGGTCTCCCTTCAGGGCAAAATGCCCTGTAGGCTGCGGCTACCTTGGCCCACAAGTTGACAATCCTCTGGTTGTTCGAAACGAGAGGATCGTCGCAGACACTCACCCACGTCTTGGCAACCGCAACGTTCTCCGCGTCCGTCCACTAACTCCGGCTGCGACGACTCGCCGACCTTCTTGGCCTTGCCCTTCTTCTTACCCCGCCCTACTCCCTGGCTTTGAATGAGAGTTTCCGGAACCTCGTTCATATCAAAACCCAAGTCCGCTAAGGAGAAGGTCTCCGTATACTGTGCATCCGTTGGGGTAGATGTGTGCGAAGAACCGGTGGAAAAATCAAAAGTCGGCCGATAGGCGTTGTCCCCCCCGTGCGTCCCCTGTGCCGGGGGAATCATCTGCTGCGCCGGTGGCTGCATCCCGGGTGCCCACCCCGACATCATCTGCATAGGGGGCTGCATGCCGGGTGCCCACCCCGGCATCATCTGCTGCCACGGGTACATGTTGTAGTACCCGGTCATCGGAGGCCAACCACCTCCCCCAGGAGCCGGGGAAGTATGAGACCCTACCCCGGGAGTCGGGGCCGTCTGAGACCCTACACCGAGAGGCGGGGGAGTCTGAGACCATCCCCCGGGAGTCACTAGAGTACCTTCGTAGTTGTTCTCCATTGCTCGTTATTGATCTTGAACAGAAAGTAAGGTAGAGAGAGTACTCGTTAAAACAAGTGGTGCGAATGAAAATGACGTTCAAAGCGCGTATATATAGTGTTTTCAAAAGAAAAAAAAATAAAAAATAAAATCTGACGCCAGTTTGACGCCGATCCGGGACCCACAATGGCGCCGTGAGGATCGGCGTCGGAACCGGCGTCATCGCGCGAATCGGCATGGCCACGCCGATTTCGCCGACGCCGGTTCCAATGGTTCGGCGTCAGAACCGGCGTCGGCGAAAAATCGACGTCGCGATTTTGACGCCGTTACTGGAGATGCTCTTAATAACACACTTCGTACTTCATTTATATGAAAGATTGGCCTATGACCGGATTCATGAATGTGAAATTGTGAATTATGATATTTTTAGTGGCAAAATTGTGACGAATTTTGTCATAATTCTGCTTTTTCTGATGTTTTAGTGATTATGGTGGATACAAATACGCTCTCTTTATTATTGGATGTGTATTAGAGTTGACAATTCATACAACACGATCACACAACCATCAAATTGATGGGTTTGAGTTAAGTTTTATAGGATTTGTTTTTCTGAAGACGATCACACAACCATCAAATTGATGGGTTTGAGTTAAGTTTTATAGGATTTGTTTTCTTTTCAGATTGACTTGTTAGAAATTCGATAATTTTGATTTGGATTCGGGTGGATTTGGGTTAAGTTCGAGACCCATTAAAATAATAATAATAATAATAATTTAATTCTTTTTTATTATATACTTAGTTTTATTCTTTAGGTTTTGTAAATCAAGTTTAAATCGTCCAAATCAAATTTAATCGTGTTATGTCTGGTTTAGCGTCATTGTCGTGTTATTATTGTATTGTGCCAACTCATATTATATCATATCGTTAGCGTTGAGTGTGGGTCGTGTTTGAGTTTGAAGCTACGCACGTTCAGGTTGACTTGTCTTATTAGGTTGGGTCAATATCATATAGACCCAATAATGATCCAACATGCACAATTTGCCAACTCTAATGTATTAACGTTCCGGACCAAGCTTAGTAGAACTCCCTATGTTCTATAAGAGTATGTATTTTTGGTTGGACACGGATTTTAATGCATAATTGGTAAGTAAGTGAGCGATAGAAAGAAAAATTAATTAAAGTATTGCTAGTGGAGAATGAGTTTCACCTCAATAAAGAGAAAAAAAGTTTCCAAAATTAGAAAATGCATACTCTTATGGGACTCTTAGGCCATCCGCAATGGCGCCTAGCGCACCGCCAAGCCGAGCGCCGGCGCTAGGCGGTCCATTGCAACCGCCCAGCGGATTTCGGAATTAAAAACCGTCGAGCGCTCGGCGGTTTCGCGGCGCTAGGCGGTGCGCTGGGCGATCCGCTCGGCGCTATTGCAGCGCCCGGATCGCCTAGCGCACCGCCGAGGGGAATTTTTTTTTCTGAAACACTATATATACGCGGTTTGCACGTCATTTTCATTCGCATCACTTATTTTAACGAGTACTCTCTCTATCTTAATTTCTGTACAAGATCAACACCGAGAAATGAGTAACGCCGGTTGTAGTAGTGGTGGTAGTGGTGGGGATGCTGAGGAGTACGATCG
Organism: Salvia splendens; assembly: GCF_004379255.2. Taxonomy (NCBI): domain Eukaryota; kingdom Viridiplantae; phylum Streptophyta; class Magnoliopsida; order Lamiales; family Lamiaceae; genus Salvia; species Salvia splendens. The sequence continues at coordinate 4,375,352 of NC_056049.1, forward strand.
TATAATGAACGAAGCACTAGAGGCCTATACGAACCGTGAGATTGATCGATGGATGCAGAGGGTCTTGCAGCCGGCGGTACCTCGACCTCGCCCAGTGGTCCACCGCCGAGAAATGATTGATCGTGATCACGTAGCTGCACATCAGCGCCTATACGAAGACTACTTCGCACAGGAGCCGCGGTTCAACGCCAACCATTTCAGGCGCCGTTTTAGGATGAGCAGAGCCCTGTTTATACGTATTGTTAACGCTTTGGAGCATCGATATCTGTATTTCCGCTTCAGGCACGATGCGGCTGGCAGACCCGGCCACACACCTATTCAAAAGTGCACTGCGGCAATCCGGCAGTTGGCCTACGGCGGCGCGGCAGACATGTGGGACGAGTACCTCCACATCGGTGAGACGACTGCCCTTGAATGTATGAAGTATTTTTGTCTGGGCGTGATTGAAATATTCAGTGATCAGTACCTTCGAAGCCATACACCTGAAGACTGCCAGGATCTTTTACGGATGCACGGGGAACAACATGGGTTCCCGGGGATGTTAGACAGCATAGATTGTATGCATTGGGAGTGGAAGAACTGTCCCGCTTCCTGGAAGGGGTTCTACACGGCCGGCTACAAGGGAAAGAATCCCACGATGATCCTTGAGGCCGTAGCTGATTACCGACTGCGGATTTAGCATGCGTATTTTGGGATAGCCGGTTCGAACAACGACCTCAACGTCCTCAACTCGTCGCCACTTTTCAACGAGCAGTGCCAGGGTGTCGGTCCGGCCATCAGTTTTGTCGCCAACGGCAACCGGCATGATATGTGCTACTACTTGGCGGATGGGATATACCCTAGGTGGCCCGTCTTTGTGAAGACGATCCGATGTGCATCAGATGAGAGGAAGGCCTACTTTGCGGCACGGCAGGAGTCGGCGCGCAAGGACGTGGAGCGCGCAGTTGGTGTGCTCAAGTCTCGATGGGCGGCAGTTAGGGGTCCAACGCGTTTGTGGCATGTCGACTGCATTGCTGATATAATGTACGCCTGTATTATCATGCACAACATGATTGTCGAAGATGAAGGTGTACAACTGACTAGTTGGACCAACTACGATAATGAAGCCGGTCCAAGCCACGACGTGGCCGCCTCCAAGCACATGCCGACATGCACCAAACGGAGGCTCATATTCGACTCCAAAAGGATTTAATTGAAGAGTTATGGGCGCGGAGGACTGCACAACGTTAGTTTTTTTTAATATCTAATTTTTTTAATTAATGTACTTTTTTTTAATTAATGTACTTTTTTTAATTATGTAATTTTTTTTAATTAATGTACTTTTTAAATTTTAATAATATTATTGAATTTTCTCGTATCTGTGTCGTAAATTTAATTCCGTATTTTGTGTGATTGTTAATTATTTGTTTTATATAATTTTGAGTGATGTGGCTAAGCTATGACTAGGTTATGACTGGGCTATTTGTTTGTTTTGATGATGTGGCAGGAGGATTTTTAGTGTTGATGATGTGACAGGAGGAGTTTGTGGCTAGGCTATGGCTGGGCTATTGCCGGGCTATTCCTATTGTAGATGGCCTTATGGGACGGACTAAATAGGAAAAAAATACATAGTCTTGTGAGACGAATGAAGTAGTAAATAGTAGCTGACCTGGTCTAGATTGTGTAGAAAATGATTTATTTTCATGTGTTGTTTTATTTCTCGTATATTTTTAAAAAATTATTAATATATTAAATAAAAATAGTTATATTTAGTGGATTAAATATTCATACGTTATTTATTTTTTCATTTATAGTTTATATATTTATTCTTGGTTTTCGAGTTACATGAAAAATATTAAAGTACGTTATTTTTATTAAAATACATATGCACATTCAAGTTTATCGTATTCCAATTATTTTTTTAGAAAGTTCAAATATAAGGAGGAATGTAAAAAATATAAACTAATATAAATATTCAAGATAAACTTAATTAAAAGGATGAATAGCACAAAATTTTATCAATTTATGATCAATCCACAACTTTAAAAATGACCAAATATAGTAGTAATATTTTTTCAATCGACTTCTCTAATGGAATTGGCTATCAAGTATCACCCACATAGGTGAAAGAAAATGGTATTTTTTAGGGCTGACAATTTTTGATCCGACACGTTAATCCGACACGAATTCGCACGAAAATAATGGATTTGGGTCAAGCCTTATTGTGTTCGTGTTCTTATTGGATTGACCCGTTAAGAACCCGGAAAATTTGGGTTGGGTTGGGTTCGGGTTGGGTGCGGGTTGGATGCGGGTAACCCATTAAGAAATAATATTATTATTTTTATTATTTATAAAAAAAACAATACTACTTTACAAATTTCTTGTAAATCAAGATTAAATCGTGCAAAATGATTTTTTATCATATAAATCAAGTTTAAAATTAGGTTAAATCGTGTAATATCAGGTTTTAATCGTATAATATCGGGTTCGTATCGTGTCGTGTCAACCCATATTATATAGTGTCGTTAACGGGTTCGTGTCGGGTTCGGATCGTGTTCGGGTATGAGGGTAGCAGGTCGGGTTCGTGTTCGGATTGACAGTTTCCTTAACAGGTTGGATTCAGGTTAGACCTTATTGGATTGGGTCATTATCAGGTTGACCCGATAACGACCCAATCCGCACGATTTGTCATCCCTAGTATTTTTCGTGCTGGAGATGATCTGGAGATTATATCTCCAATTACAATTTCAAAATTTAGCTATATGACATAAATTAAATTGATAAACATATAAAAGCTGAAGCTAAAAAAAATATGGAAGTTGATTCCATGAACTGGAAGGTAAATATTTTAGCTGTAAACTAAAATAATCATAATACTATCACACACTTCAATGCACGAAATAGGTGTATTTATTTTTATTTATCATTTCCTAATTGAGCAAACTACAAGTAAGCAATTTTCAAGGCGCGCTCTCTCTCTCTCTCTTCGATTTCTGGTACGTCTTCACTTCAATTTAGTTTCCCTTTGATTTCGGCGGTATGAAATCGTTTCGAGCTGTTGTGATCAGTGTCTGACTCTCAATCGAATCTTGAGTTCTATCTTCTTTTTTGCTGTAAATTCTTGCTGTTTTCGTCTACTTTTAGCAAAAGATCACCAGTTTATTTAATCTGTTATCTTCCTTAAAAATTTGGTATTTAGGCCTTTTCTTTGCTTTTGTATATCTTAGTAGTACCTCTTGTTTTCGTTTTCTAATAAGTATGTTTCGACTTTTAGAACTGCGAGTGCTGGTGGAACGATTTCCTTATTAAGTTTGTATGCTAGAGTTTGATCTTTGGCATGATTTTTATTTTTAATTTTCATAATTCTACCTATTTCTTGCAGGTTTTAATGGCTTCTGTTGATGATGCTTCCATTATGCCTCAAGGTGATATTATTTTTCTCAACCATGATATTGTAGTTGCAGATAATTATTAAGCTCCTTTACGGCGTCTTGATATTATTCAATTTCGAAACACGAAAATGAGGCTTATGAATTGATCGCAGATGTTTGCATTGTCGGTGTTGCAAGAACTCCAATTGGCGGCTTCCTTGGTTCGCTTTCATCTTTGCCTGCTACGAAGCTTGGTTCTATAGCTATTGCATGTAAGATCACTTTGGCCTGAATTTGGATTTTCTGAATGCGGTTTTCAAAATTTCTTTTGTTGGCTCACTAAAATCCTGTTATATTTTTGTAGGTGCTCTTAAGAGGGCAGGTGTGGATCCATCTATGGTGCAGGAAGTATTCTTTGGGAATGTACTTAGTGCTAATTTAGGCCAAGCTCCTGCTAGACAGGCTGCATTAGGTGCAGGTATACCTAATTCTGTGGTCTGCACCACTGTAAATAAAGTGTGCGCATCAGGGATGAAAGCTACAATGCTCGCTGCTCAAACAATTAAACTGGGTGAGAATGATGTAGTAGTTGCTGGTGGTATGGAAAGCATGTCCAATGCACCCAAGTATATCCCTACAGGAAGGTGAGGACTATGGTTGTTGAATATATGCTTTTTACTGGTCATGTTAGGAAAATGATTCCGTAGGTCGAGCCTTTTGATATCAAATTCACTGAAGAACACATATTATTCCCTTGCTGTAGTATCTTGACACTACATATTCATGGTGTTGGTTTGAGTTTTATCCTTCTACTATTGTAATGCCATGCTTTCTTTAACAGGACAGGCTCACGGCTGGGGCATGATACTATTGTTGATGGCATGCTCAAAGATGGTCTTTGGGATGTCTACAATGATTTCGGAATGGGTGTTTGTGCAGAGCTGTGTGCTGATCAACACAATATAACAAGAGAACAACAGGTGATTGGGTGTTGTTACATTTTCTAGTTGTCTTCCGCTAGGAACCTTTTACTGGGCTGGATGGATATTTGTTTATCTGCATTATGAACATAATCGCTGTATGGTCTCAACTAATTGCAATTGTCTTCATACTCTTATTTCATGTATCTTTTTATATTGTCTTTGTTTCCTCTTTATATCATTCCCCACTAGCAGGAGATAACTCTTGTAGTTGAATTGGAATTAGTTTGTTCAATTAGGGAGAAATATTTTATTGGAATAATATGTAGTATTTCAAAACAAAGTAAATGTGTTGTTAGGTTATAAACAGCTTTTAAAAGGCCTGAACATTCAATTTTAGAAGCCTAATCATATCTCCTCAATTAATTTGTTTTGTTATCTTATTGGGCTGCAAGTTCTAAGAAAATCCTTATATTTTTGACATTCTATATGTGCTTGTAGATGTTATAACAAGAGGTTGGTTTTTTAATGCCAACCAAATGGCATTTCATTTTCCTATCGTAATGTTTATTAACTTCATGTGTCCTACTTTTCTCTATATTAATCGCTGCCTATTATTACTTTATAATTGTGAACGGTTCTATGATTATCCTAGTTTTGATGTTATTTAGTTTGGACTTTGATCCTAATCAGATTCCTTGTTATGCCCATTTGTTTCTTTCTAGGATTCTTATGCTATTCAAAGTTTTGAACGAGGTCTTGCTGCAGAATCTAGTGGTGCATTCTCATGGGAGATGGTTCCGGTTAGTCTTCACTTATTTTAACCGAAGTTAAGTGTCCTTTCCTTATTAAAAGGACTAAATTTATGTCGGTTCCAGGTTGAAATCTCTGGTGGCAGGGGGAAGCCGTCTACAATCATCAACAAAGATGAAGGGCTAAAAAAGGTGCATAACTACATTGTGAATGTTTAAGAGCTGATGAAAATAAGTGAATTTTTTTAGTAAGACTTGCCATGATTTCTTTGTGAATTTCATGATCTATTTAAAGACATATTTATGCCCAAAGACATGATTAGAAGCCAAATTATAATTTTTATGTTCCCTCATTCTTGTTTAAATTTAATTTTATTCCATGAATGTCTGCACAATGTTTTTTTATTATTTGTTTTATTAATTTCATAAAGCTTTTGTTTCTCTTGTATATGTCGTCAGTTTGATGCATCGAGGTTAAGAAAGCTCCGTGCAAGTTTCAAGAAGGATGGAGGTTCTGTAACAGCTGGCAATGCTTCTAGCATAAGGTTTGGGTACTCCATGCCTTCCTCTTCTTGTGAGCATCTCGTCCTGCTTCATTTTCTCCCTCACTATCCCAGAAAGAAAAACAACCACTTTATTTGGCATGCCATCTATGGGGTAGAAGAACATGAATAGATACTATTAGAGTAAAGAGAACTAAACACTAAGTACCCGAAATCAAAATGAATTATATTAAGAACCAATAAGAAAGATACAAAACTATCAGAACAAGAACTCTCCCAAGTGATAGTGGCCCACCAAATGGTCTTTCCATAAGAAGAAGATCACTTTTGATCTCTAGGACATCTGAACCCCGGTGAAGATGCCTGCAGACCAAACTAACAACAAGGCAAGTTACTAATGAGGAAATATCAATAACAACTGAAAAGGGATCAAGTTTCTGTTGTATATAACATGTGTGTGCATGTACCTACATAAAATCTTACTTTAATTATTCTACTTACTGGCAATATATTAGGTACCACATATGGTTTAGCTAGGCACTGCATATAGATGCCCTTTACTTGAGAATATAGATGAGGGGGATATCTTATGTGCATTTTTAATGATTTCCAGTTCTCATTAAGCATTCGGAAATGAGCATTACCTGATGTGGACATTGTCTTGTGCAGTGACGGGGCTGCTGCTTTGGTCCTAGTGAGTGGAGCAATGGCAGTTAAACTCGGATTGGACGTTATTGCTAGAATCAGAGGCTATGCTGATGCTGCCCAGGTACTCTGAATCCTTTTTCCTACATTTTATTGGGTTGAAAGGTGCTGATATTAAACGGTTTTGCAGGCACCTGAGTTGTTTACAACCGCTCCAGCCATTGCGATACCGAGAGCAATCTCAAAATCTGGGTTGAAAGCATCTGATATTGATTTTTATGAAATTAATGAAGCCTTCTCTGTAAGAGTCCATGTTCCATTTATATGAGATTAAAGAATCCTTCTCTCTAGCTAAGCTAGAATGTGTTGCAACTTCATTTTCACAGGTTGTCGCTCTTTCAAATCAGAGGTTGCTCAATATTGACCCTGTGAGTTTTTATCTAATCTCACCAAGTTAAACAGCTACACTGTATGCAATATATAACTCTTCTTCTCTTATCTTGTTTGTTTAATAAAAAATGTGCTCATTGTAGGAAAGATTAAACGTGCATGGAGGTGGTGTGTCGTTGGGACATCCAATAGGATGTAGTGGAGCCCGCATTCTGGTCACACTCTTAGGGGTATGCTTTCCGCCTTCTAAAACAATTTGGGATTGCCATGATTTTATCTACTCTTCGTCCTGTTGTCAAGTGCGGTGTTTAACTTCTTTTGCTTCTAACTGGTGATTTAGGTGTTGAGGCAACACAAAGGGAAGTTTGGGGTTGCTGGAATTTGCAATGGGGGAGGAGGTGCATCTGCTGTTGTTCTAGAGCTCATAAATAAGCGGTAAGGTTCATAAGTGATTCAAAATCATCTAGTACCTTTTCTTTTCGTGAATTATGTATAATAACCATTTGTTTGAAGTGAATGATATGTGTACTCATCTACTAATTTGTAAACATAATACATACAACAATAGGCTAATCTATTCCAGCAATGGAAATTAAGGTATGAAAAGCTAGAATCTATTACAAATTTACATTCTTTAGCACACGCCCTCAAGTTGGGCATGGCTAATAACGAAGATTTGGTGATTCTTAGGCATGACTAATATATCTATGATTGACTTTGCATTAGTTCTTTAAGAAATTATAAACACATAAAACATGTGTACGCTGCAGGCCTGCGTCACAGGTGGCACGCTCTCTGCTGTGATATGAATATAAGCTGTCAGCTGCTGCAAAGATAACATCTGCAGATGTTTCACCCAGACTTGGAGGAATGAGCAGTACCTCCTCAAATACTTCTATGAATAATGTTCTTATCCCCGTGTATTTGTAATGTGTTACAATGCTATCAATTTGCATCTATTTAAAAATATTCTATCTATTCCATTCTGCTCTTATCAAACCTATTGTAACTCCTTAAATTTCTTCTATATGATCGTATTAATAGTGATATTATTAGAATATCTATGCCTTATACATGCTTCATTCTCATCTATTATCTTTTAAATAATCTTTTATCAGCTTCTAAAGCTCCAGCATAGACATCTGCTTCTTCAGTAGTGCTGCAACCAGACTGAAAATGGCAAACCTGTTGGGCATTCCCCACTTTCAACCCATGTGCTTAACTGAAAGAATAGTCAGATGCATTAGTTTAGTACTTGTATCACTGTCGAGACCGTTTAATTGCAGATCAAATTTGGAAGGTTAACTGAAAGAAAGTACTTCACTTAGTTGGCAACTGTTTTTCTCTCCATTTTCTTGTGAACTGCATTTATACAAGTTGCAGATCTATGATGATATCTGTCACAAATATGAACATCCCTTGTTTATGTTTTTGCATTTCTGTACTGTTTATTTGATTCTCATGGTACTGTTGGTCCTGCATTTTTTGTATTCTTCTCGAAACATGAATGGTATTGCATAAATGTCAGCAAGTACGTGTATATAATCTCAATATCCTAACGTATAAGCTAACACAGCTAGGATAATTGACTGGCATGTAACAGAAGTGGGCATACAGCCTTGATCCTTCCGAAGGAAGAGGGCTTCAAACAAGGGTAAGTTGATTATAATCACTACCCCATTCAAAAGAATCTGTAATGCACAAGAATCCAAATCTATGGCTGGCTTCTTGATAATGATGCTTCTGGCTATTGAGATTGATGCAAGTAGATTGAACAGTGCAATTGTTGCTAAAATGATGAACATTGATGAAGCTGCGCCGAATTCCATTATCTCTTGCTCAAATCTTTTAGAAACATCATCGTCCTCATTCTTCCCAGTGATTGTAAAATCCAACTTTGCGAAGCCCAAGTACCTCATGATTGTTTGACAGAATCCAAAAAGATAGCTGGTAACTCTCTTGTACAGCCACATTCTCTGATCATTATACCATCCCTTTAGTGTGCCTCCACAGCTGAGAAACTCTCCCAGACTGTAAGTGTATTTTGCTACGAGAACATATGCATATGGTACAATCCAGTTGCTTGAAAACTGTGGCAAAAGTCAGTGCATTCTCAAAAGATAAAAAGTGATTGTTCTCAAAAAGAAAAAAACAAATGTTGATGCATTCCTGTGGAAACAAAATGATTCCCTTCAGAAGGCAAAAGGTCGGTACAGATACATAGTATAACGTAGCCAAACAGTTTGCTCCCCACAGGTTGTAGCAGATATATGATATTTGAAGTTGTATTGGGATCTTTCCATGGCCATATGTTAAAGGGCAGTATTTTGACAGGAATATCTGAAAGTGGCCTTCGGACCATCGAGTTTGCTGAATTAATGCACTTAACAGCGTCACAGGAGCTACTCCCAAGAAGCCTTACCTCCCTGGGTTAAAGTAGACGGATCTCCATCCGTTGCACTGTATTGATAATCCAGTAACCACATCTTCAACAGAACATCCATACTTCAACCCCATCTGTAAGTTAACTATATTTGTATCAAACTTGTTGAAGATTGTACCTTAATCACTCCCTGTGTATAGTTTCATAAATTTTTTCTGTTTGTAGCAATGGTGTGCATGTGTGTGCGTGCAAGAGAGAGAGAGAACCTCCTTGCCCCAGGGTGAGTTCTCTTCATAGCTACAATTTGCAAACTTGGCAGTTTCCTCTAGAAGATTTTCTCTTTCTGGTTCATATATCTCATCCACTTGTTTCCAGTTGATGTGAGACCCCTTCTCATACTTCTTCCCAGTGAGAGCGTCTCTTCTGTGGAAACAGCAACTTCCAATGTATAGTGGTCCTCCATGTGCATCCAAGGCTGGAAGCTCTAGCTTCAGTTACCAGTAAACGATTCTCGTATGTTATCCTTCTATCTATCTATACAAATATGAACTTGGTAGTTTTATTAACTCTTACGTCATGGGGAACTTTCAAAGAACTTGCATAAAGATCATTTTTTGTGATGTTAACGAACTTCTGAGGATACTGCACGTAGCCAATGTTATGGCCCTGTTGTTCATCCATGAAGAAGCATAATGCATCTCTCGCAGATTGAGGGTTGTTTGAGTAGTGATCGCAATCTAGATTGAGAATGATTGGGCCGTTGCTTATCCTAGATGAAACCCTTATCTGCTTAAGTCCATTAGAGTTATATCCATTGAACTTGAACATTTGTTAGATAGGTAAAAAAGAAGAATGCCATAACCTCATTGGACTTACTAAAGCATTCATGGCTCCTGCTTTGAAGTTGTGTGGGTTCCCAGGTCTCTTCTCACGTGCCAAATATACGAGCATTGGCAATGGTTTCCCCTCTATGTCCACGTCCTTGTTGCCTCTCCCGTCAATTATCACCTGAAACGCCACAAAATGAAATTACGCTTAGAGATGTTTGCTTAACTAACTCTGTTGAATGCTTTTATTGCAGATTAACTCTTCGTACTTGAAGAATGGTGTGGTGGTTGCTTCTGCTTGCGCCCAATTCCCATTCACGAACTCCTTTGTGGTGCTTCCTCAAATGATCAGGAACTCTCCCCAGCTTCATGATGTCAGTTATTCCCGCCTCCATTTCGTTATACAGCCTCTGTCGATAAGGAAAACAAAAAAAAACAAGATGAATCTGAATCGGATTTCAAGCTGATGTCAAGAATTGGGAGCATTACATACCTTGACTTCCCTCCATTCTTTCGCCAAAGAAGGGTCATCACTAGGCTTCTTTAACAGCAGAGAAGTAAGCATTAGAGCATCCCCAACGGTGGTGGAATGCTGCTCGTCCGTCCTTGCCGCTGGCAAGGACGCGCTCCGCCGCCGCTGTGCTCTTGCCGCTGGCACGGACGTGCTCTTAGCTAAGAGCACGGCCGTGCCAGCGGCAAGAGCACAAGGCGTCGACGTGGCATGCTCTGATTGGTCCGTTGATTTATCATTTTTTATTTTTTATTTTTAAAAAAAATCGAAAAAATCTGAAATTTTCAAAATTAATTAAAAAAATATTGTCTCACTTCCTAATAAAATATATCCATTTTTTCACACTTTTAATTTTTTCCATCATTTTTACCCCAAAATTCATACTTTCATCTATAAATACTCTCATTTCAAACACAAAAAATGACATTATACTAAACAACTCTCAATCTCAATTTTTAGGATTTTAATTATGTAATTTTTAATTTTTAGGAGTTTAATTATGTAATTTTTAATTTTTAGTATTTTAATTATGTAATTTTTAATTTTTAGGATTTTAATTATGTATTTTTTATTTTATTTGTAATTTGTATTATTTATTGTGGTTTTTTAATGAATTTTAATATATGGAAATGTTTTTGTTTAATTGAATATTAAATTGAATTGTGCTCGTCCTTGCGGAAGAGCACAGCTGTGGGTGTTGTGCTCTTGGCAGAGAACAGGCAGAAAAAGTGGGGCCGGGCCCACAACCGTGCCGCTGGCAAGAACACGGTTGTGGATGCTCTTAGGCCCCCGAAGCTCGACTTTGAAACTCCTACAAAATGGCAGCCAAACTCTGGAAAACTTTGAAGCTTCATAAAGAGTGTAGAACATTAAGTCAGAGCATCCGTCATCAGAAAGATACACGCTGAGCTTCTCGGGAGGGTAATCATAGGCCATCAGCGACAGCACAGTGTCGGCCACCATTAGTGGGGGCTCCAGTTGAGGGTCGGCTGTGCTTACAAATATGTCCACGCGTGGAAGGCCGTCCTCATATCTGCATGAAAAGCTTTTCTGTCAGTTGCTGATATCTGCGGTTTGGTTTGGTTTGGTTTCGCTTTGTACCTGCGGGAGAGCCTGTCTTTGAAGGTGTAACGGGGAGACAGCTCGATATCGAGGAAATTGAGTGATGATCCAGTAGATGATGAACCAGAGCTCTGCCATGGTTCATCATGAAAATGCCAATCCATGTCATCCATCTTCTCAGTGCATATTGTTGTGGGAAGTGCACCACTCTGTAGATGCATATCAATGCTATCGAGACGGCCATAGAAATCGCGTAAAACCAGTAAACACTGCGCCATTTGGCTGCCTTGCTCTCAAAGAGTGGATTGTAATCGTTTTTCTTCATATCCCTTGCCTCCCTATCTCTGGTAACCTGTGTTTGGAAAATATGGATAGGAGCTGTAAGTTTGCAACTTTATCACTACTGTATTTTCAAAAAAGTCAAGTTAGTAATGTCGTTATGTGAAAGAGGGGTGAGGAGTTTTATCTCTATCACTCTCAACTGATGGTTTTTGTCGTGATATTTATGGTATTTGTATGATATTTTTTGAACGTTGTAATTGTGTATTGACTCTTCTCACTAGTTTAAGATGTGCATTGCTCTTTATTGACTAATTAATTAATTAACACTCCCTCCGTATTTTAAAAATAGCAACTCTTTCCATTTTAATCCGTTCCTTAAAAATAGCAATTTTCAAACTTTCTATTTTAGGAAATCTTTACACCCTTTTACATCAATTTATTTACCACTTATACTCCATAATCCAATAGCATTAATTTTTCTCTCATTAAAACCTGTGCCGTTTTAAATATTTCTATTTATAAAAAACGGAGGGAGTACGTTTATTAACACGCTTTGAGCTTTATTTATTAGGAAGAATTGGCCTATGACCTAGTGGCAAAATTTGAAGAATTTTGTGATAATTTTTATTTTTCTTAGCGATTGTGGTGGATATTATTATATTCTAATTTTAGTATTTATCAAACTCTTATCACGATTAACAGCCGTGCCAAATTTTGTTACATCTATGATCTACCATTGGAGTTCTTTTGGTCCACTTCATAGTGTGCGGCACAGGTCCCGATAATTAGATATATATTTAATGATCAATTAACAAACTACCCAACTAATATTCATCAGGAAAATAATTTCGTGTGAATTTTAATGCTGATATAGTAAAACATAAACAGAAAAGAAATGAATAAATAGATTAGAATTTTGGATACGATATGATAATTTGACATGAATATAGCACAAAGTTGACGGATTTGTGTATATTGAGTTTGGGTTCTTAGATCGACCCAATAAAAACCTAAGGATATTGTGTTAGGTGGGAAATAAACCATTAAGAAATAATACTATTGTTTCTATTATTTTTTTAAAAATATCATACTTTAATTTTATTATTTGTATTTAAACTATGACAAAGTTTTAATCATGTTATATAATGTTTACTATGTTATTATATTTTATCGTGTAACATCAAATTTTAACCGTTTAATATCAGGTTCAGACTTTTGTCGTGTTGTGCCAATTTGAATTATATCACATTGTTAAAACTAGAGCTGTAAATATTTGATATCGGATTGACCTAATAACAACCCAACCCGATACAATTAGCCAACCTTATATGCAAGTTGAACGAATCTTTATATGACTTAGATGCAAGCCTTTGGATAATGCTACCTAATTTTTTTTATTATTGTTTGATTTTAGCTAATCAATCACCAATTTTCCTTCGAAAGTGACAACACTCACTTTTTTGTACCGTTATACTACATCCGTCCTACATTAAGTGTCACATTTTGTCATTTCAGTCCGTCCCACATAAAGAGTCATTTTACTTTTATCATAAACGGTAAGTAGACCCCACATTCCACCAACAAATTCTACTCACATTTTATTATAATATATAAGTGAGACTCACAGTGCACTAATTTATTTAACCCACTTTTCTTTACATTTCTTAAAATCCGCGCTCACACTAAATGTGACACTTAATGTGGGACGGAGGTAGTATATAACAATATAGGGTAGTAATAAAATACAAACTCTATATATTGTACAAACTCCAAACTTTTCAACACAGTATTAACACAACGTCAACACAGTCTAAAATTTCAAGATTTTGATGTCAATACAATGCCAACACAATGTCAACACGGTCCAAATCATAGTTAAGAGTTTGTACAATATATAGAGTTTGTATTTAATTACATCCGTAACAACATATAACTTATACTCCCTCCGTCCCATAAGAATATGCACTCTTTCCTTTTTAGTCCGCCCCACAAGAATATGTACTTTCTAATTTTGGAAAGTCTTTTCTGTCTATAAGGTGAGACTTATTCTCCACTGACAATACTTTGCTTACTTTTCTGTCTACCTCTCTCTTATTTTATTAATTTTATATCGAAACTCATGTCTAATCCAAAGTGTATATTCTTTGGGAATGGAGAGAGTATATATTAATGACATCTCGGTGACTAGTAGTAATTCTAGTGTCATTGCCAATTTCAAAGAGTATCTAGATGGACACTTCAAATATAAGGATCTTGATACATCTATCGGGTGCGTTAAGGTGGCATCAGTTTTAAAGTGACAACTTGACAACTACGTAGCATGCAATCTGCTACATAGACAAGCAACGCATATGGTTCCAAAACAATCTGTGATATGAAATCAGAGCACTATGGTGACACCATAATTAAAATGACAATCTAGGTAAGCAATCTGCTATACATATGCAAGCAATCTGTGATACATAGGCAAGCAACTCATCGGCATATGGTTCCAAGCAATCTAGAATACGAAATTAGAGATAATCAAACAATCTGCGATACATAAGCAAGCAAGTCTACCACGTGACAGTCTAAAATTAAATCTGTTCTTAAAAATAAGGGTCATCATTGGTGGTATGTTGTCATTTTAATACAATCCTACGTCTATATACTTTCTTCTATTTGAGATAACATGTAACAAGTCTGGAATTTTATCACTCAGCGCAAATGCGCCACAGACCTTGTCTTTGATGTTTGTTTCCTATGCTGCAAACATGTGATTTCAAAAATTATAATGTTATGGTGAACTATATTTTGAAAAGCATTACCACCTTTTGAACTAAAAATCACCATAAAATGCTTAATATGCATATATTCCACTATTATACTTGTGATTAGTAATTTAAAGTACTCCGCATTTAACATTTTAAAGTTATGCATGATTTTATGGTAATAAATACAAAAGCACAAAATGATGGGTGTAAAAAAAAGAAAGGAATGAGCAGAAGAAAGAGTGAAAAAATGGTGGCGTTTTCTTCGGATTTCCGCACAAGATAGATGGAACAATGAGCAATTTTCGGAACACAGAGATGTATGTATATATCTCCAAACATTTTCATCAAATCCACCATTTTTCCTCCTTCAATTCCTCTGCTTTTCTTCAGCGCCTCCAAAGCAGAGGAATACACGAAACACAGGAACAGACCATTCATTCATTCTGTAGGATGAGAGATTTGATGATAAAAACGCGCGAACTCGCGCTGGTGTCTCCTCTGCCCGGAAACTCCCCTCGGGCGGACATAGGGGAGATCGATACGAGGGCGCCCTTCCAGTCCGTCAGGGATGCCGTGTCTCTGTTCGGTGATGTCACCTCGCCTAGAGGCAAGACGGCTATTGCCAAAAAGAAGGCGGTGGCGGCGGAAGAGGTAAATTCCAATTTCAAATTGCGAAATATGTACCTCTAAAAATAGTTTCATTAGTGGACGACACGAGTTTTAATATGTAAAGTGAGAGAAAGATAGAGAAACTTAATTTGTAAAGTGAGAGAGAGATAGAGAAACTTTCCGTTTTTGGCATGTGACTAATTTTGGTGGACAGACTGAAATGGAAAGATGACACTATTTGTGAACGAAAAAATGCGATGTGAGTTCGCACGCGCTCTAATTCGCGCGGTGCAAATGCAGGGATTGCTCGAAGTAGAGGCTCAGCATGGCCTGATGGTGAAGGCGCGTCTAAGCTACATGCAACAGTTGCGAATCACTGAAGCCGCGAAGGCGCAAGCTCAGCGCGAGCTGCAGATGGCCGAGAAGACACTCGAGCAGCTCAACATTAAGCTCCAAACGCTCATGGATTCCAAGGAAGCATCCGTTGCAGCTACTGGAGCTGCCAAAGTCCGAGCAGTGGAGCTGGAGGAGGAGCGTGCGCAGCTGGACGTTCATAGGGAATCCGCCCTCGACAACGAGCGGGAGCTTTGCAAATCAACCGCAGCAGAACTCGCGGCGTGCGAGGATGAGCTCGCGAATTTGAGACGGGATTACGATGCCGTCGCGGCGGAGAGGCTCGCGCTGATCCAGAAAGCAGAAGAAGCCCAAGATGAGCTTCAGAAGAAGAGCCAGCTTATGAAGGAAGTCGAACAACTTCAGGAGGCGTTCGATCAGGTGAAGCAGGCCTCGCTCAAGGCCGAAGAGGAGTACACAAAGCTCATCGCGGAGAAGGAAGAGTTGTTGCACGGTCATAAACTAAACAAGGAGCGCATCGAGAAAGAGATGAAGCTCTTGGAAGAAGAACATGTGCCAACCGAAACTCTCCAGGCGAAGCTCGATGAGACGATGGAGGCGATCAGAGTTCTGCAAGAACAGCAGAACGACATACAGTCCAAGGCTCTACACACCATCCGGCAGATGACCACAGAGCTTGACAGCGCCAAAATGGCGTTGGAAGAAGCCGTGGCAGAGGAAAACTCGCTCCGAGCTTCTATTGATTCAACTACAAAGCAACTGGAGGATGTGAGGAGCGAGCAGAATCGGAAGCAGAAGGCGGTGTCAGAAGCAGAATCGACCACTGAGAAAATGCAGAGCGATCTAGAGAAGAGCGAGGCTGAGCTCGAGAAAGCCAAGGCAGGATGTGGTTTCATTATGCAATCTTGTGTGGAGAAGCTTCTAGAAGACGCCGAAATAGCTAGACACGAAGCAGAAAACAGTAAGAAGAGCGCTGAGTCACTACACGAAGAGGCTAAAGCAACAGTAGCTGTGACCCAGGAAGCGAGTGAAAAGCTCGAGACAGCGTTGAAGGAAGCTGAAGAAGCCAAGGGTGTAGAGAGGCTAGCAGAGGAACAAATCTATTGCTATCAGGGTCACGACGATGCAGAATCAAATAGTTCAGGATCGACTAGGAGGATCAAACTGACAGTCGAGGAGTACGACTCTGTTAACGAGAAGATCAACAAATCCACATGCAATGCCGATCAAGAAGTGGCCAATGCCATTGCCCAGATAGAGGCTATAAATGCAAGAGACAGAGAAAATTCAGAGAAACTGGAGGCATTGTTGAAGGAGAACGAGGCCTTACAGTCGGAAATCAAGGAGGCTCTCAAGGAAGCAGAAATGGCAGAGGCTGCCCGGAGGTTAGTTGAGACCGAACTCCAGAAATGGCGTCAAAACGAACACAGTGGAGCTGCAAAAGCCAAATAGTGATCAGTACATAGTTTTTTGGACATGAGGGTATATATTCAGGAAAGCAATAGCAAATCGCTTACTGGCTAGAGAAAATGGAGAATAACGAGACAACGAACATACCTCGTCAGCATTTCCATGAGGCAGCACCAGAAGCGTTAGCCACATCTAGATCAAAGATATATGCTTAACTACTTACTACCTCAAGAATCAAATTTTCCTCTCTATTTACTTAAATATGTATATTAATACAGTACCTGTGAAAGTAATATTAGAATAAGCCCTACTTTATATATTGCCTCCGCGCGTTTATACAAATGCATGCAACATATTGCGGACGGCTTACAGATGAAGTCGGCCGGCTGACATATGAAGCTCATGCATCAAGTTTTTATCTGTTCCCAAAACATGTAGTGATTTTTGATGCTACATAGCGAATACTAAATAGCTACGGATATAGTCAGAATACGAAGAAAAAGCATAGCACTTCCTATAATTGATTTTCAAGTCCCCCAGATATTTGGAGATCTCTCTAGACCCTCAGATTCTCTAATTCAGATTCCAGAATCTTGGCAATATCTCCCTCACTGGCATTTTCGGGTAAAGTAACATGCACAGAACCCTGTTTTACCGGCGCAACAGATGCACGTTCCAAGGATTGCTTCTTGATGTAATCATAAACTTGTTGGTGGAATGGATGGTCCAAGGTAAAGCAACTGTCAGCAATCTGGTCCAAATGTTTGGACGAGCCTGAACTTCTCTTACGGCAGAAATGGGGAAGGGAGGAATAATCCATTATCTGCACCAATACAACTTTACCGAACTTAATTCTTAACTTCCGATAGCCAACTAAGATTGGAGGACAACATAATAATCATACGATGGAAGATTTATGCCTTGAAAAATGGTCATATATTATTAGTGACACTGATGTAAAAAGAAAGAACATGACGAAGAAGCTACCTTCAACAACTCATCTTGTCCGCAACCAGACAATACATTGATTTTCCTTCTCGTTCTCTCATGCAGAAGTGGCTTCACAACCTAATAAAATTGAATAGACTATAAATATGGCTTTCAAGAAATTTATAGCGGTTCTACAAGCATGGAGAATCACATAGTAGGTGGTCGAAATTATGGGTCCAAATTTGGGACAAACCTTCCAACACGCGGAAAATATATATGGAGCATTCACAATGTAATAAGTTAATGTTTTCTCTGGATAGTTCAGATCGTCAATAGAAGAAATCGTTGTCATTAGCTGCACGAGGAAAAAACCTTCGTTATATTTAGTTAATCCAAATACTCAGAGAATTGCAATAGAATGAACTAGGGACATTTTACAACTGAGGCACCTTTATGTAGTTTAAAGCTGAGAGCTTCAACCCAGTCATATCGAGAACCTTGATGCATTTGCTAACATGCTTGCCATACTTTTTTGTTGCAGCTGGCTAAAAGAAACATGATTTCATGATAAGTTAGTCATCTGTGCTAGTAAAAGTAGAATTGAAGTTACTGTGAGCATGCTTACCAAAACGACACGATCCCTGTATTCATTCATCTGGATATGGGACTGTATATAATAATGAACCTAAAGATGGAAATCAATATGGTCAGAGATGAAAGAATGGAAGCTTTATTGATATTATATATAGATTAGATACACTCACAGATGCTCGGTCCAATGTGCTCATGCCCACTCCAACGGCATAGACAGGGAGGCCCTATGGAAAAGTACTGCCTTCTCAGTATGAGCATGGTATTTCTTAACCAACAATGTGTATTTGTAAATTTCTAGGTATATACTTGAACTTGTTCCTGAATACTCACCTCATTTGAGTAACCTGACAATCCTATAAGCTGGGTATCGCGTATATCTCTGTAAAGATCCACTGGAACAATGGGTTTCTGTAATAACACAAAATAGATGTTTTAGACTACGCATCAGAAAGTACTACACCTATGGAAGAATTCGTCATATATTATGGCAACTGAATCTTCCAAAGGTGGTTTGAAAAAAATTAGTTTTACAATAAACATGATTTTCAAGTAATCTACTTATTCTACATACTTAAAATTAAGGAAATGAATGCCAAAAACAATATAGGAAAATACAGATAGCAAATCACCAAAATGAACTCAGAATTATAGTGCAAAAGATTGAGTTAACAAGTCAAAATCAAAAGCTAAAATATCTCAAAGTGAGTCACATTCCATATGAACAGATCGATGGTAAGACATTAAGGTCGGTAAAGATCAAATAATCACATACAGCACAAGCATTGTAATACTTACCGCTAAGATTCCATCGATGTTGTTTTCCACTCTCCACTTCAAACAATCACATAACTGCAATATCAAGTGCCTCAGAGTTCAGTAAACACTAAACAGACTTGTGACAAACGTGACTTGTTTAGAAAAAGATTCAGTCTGACCATCTTGTAGGCCTTGCCAACATCTCCTTCTCTTGCCTTGAGAAAGCGTATCAAAGATTCATGAGGATATCCTTGATGGATATTCTGCGAAATGAATGAAATCAGATGGATAATGAACAAAAGGTAAAAGGAAAATTCCTTTAAACTTTCTCTCGTGCTTTCTTCCATCATCAAAAACGAAGAAAGAAACATTCTTCCACAGGGCCACACAAAGCATGAATGCCATACGTGCAATAAGATTGCAATTTTTAGATCATACTATCATATATGGTTACATAGTGAAGTTTCTTTCTTCCAAATAATCTCATAAAAGGACTATTACTTTCTCCGTAATAAAAATACCAAAAAATAAATAATAAATCAATGATGGTCAGCAACAGAAAAATAGCTCATTTTCGGAGAAAGTTGCATATTTCGAAGAAAGGTGAGAAAGTTGCATATTTCGGAGAAGTCAGTGCGGTGCCTATGCTCATCCTCAAGATGGTGAAAAAATAGTAGTCATTTTCGCAGCCAGATTTTTTCCATGCAATCAGGAAACATTGTGAAAGAGTTAATTCTCTTTCCTTTTGGGTTTGCATGCACAAAAGGAACAAAACCAATATATTGAATGACTGATTTAGTAATTCGATAGCCTAAGTTTTCATAATATGGTTTATTAGGTCTTGACTGGTCAAAGTGTCAATTTAAAGAATGTAAGCGCCAAATGGGAAATTCAGGCAGAGATAATCCACAAAATCACCTTACGTTGGGCGGGTTTCTCTAGTTGACCAGACTAGTTCAAACATGAAATTCTAGTTTGTTTTCATCTATTCAATCTACACACAAAATACTTAGATCTTAAGGACAAAAAGCAAAGTTTTGTAGAAGTCAAACTTCTGAATTCTGAAAAATATTTTTCTTATTTAACTTAGTAAAACCATTGAAAGGTTGGATTTTGGTCCAAGGGCCTCATAAAAGACCAACTCTTCAGTCTTCTCGGTCTTTTCTCCATAACATTCCAAGAGGAGAGGGAAGAAACTACATCAACTTGGAAATCAGAATAAGGAAAGCACTAAGAAACCACCAGGAACTCAATCAATCTTGAGCATACATATCATCAGCAAAATCGAAATCGAGTTGCATGATAAGCAACAGATCCAGTCACTAAATCCAAATTTGTTACAATGCTTTACAACTTACAACATATAAATGAAGCTGATTGGCATATACAATTGTCAAGAGCCACATATTGGCATCATGATTTCGCTGATAAACAAGTATATTCACAAGCAATCAGACACAAGAATCTCGAGTACAAACAAGTAAGGAAACAAGGAAACAAAACTAGTACTACTCCATTACCTTGAATGTTCTCTTCATTGGCTCATCAACTGCACAGATTTCAAAAAGAGCAATGACAAAAGAGAGAGAGCAAAAAATAAGAAATGGGCCATAAATCATAGATCAAGAAACAAAACAAGTAGAGAGATCAAGGCCAACTGACCTCCCTCCATCAACGCCTCAAACCGATTGATAGCCTCTTGTGGAACCACCGCCATTTCTGGGAAATCAACAAGAAACAAGAAAATTTAAACTAAATACAGCTGCAACGAGTTAATCAGCCAAATTCCAGCAAATTACCTCACTTCTGCAGAAGAGCAGAGGAAGAACTAGGGCAGCACACAGAGAGAGGGAGAGGGAGAGAGTCAAGTAAAGATTCCACTTTTATTTCAAGAGGGATAGAGGGATTGGTTGAGATTGGGAATCCTTCTTCCTCTTTGCCTTGATTAGCCTCTGCAGCTAATTTTCTTTGCTATTTAGCATCAGTAGATTGGAATTGTAGCATAATTGATTGAATGCAGACAAATGATGTTAGAACCAACACCACCAGCAGTAAATCGAAGTTTACTATTTTGAGATACATTGGACGCAATGCAAACTTTTCGGTTTGAGATAATGTAAACTATGAAATAAAATTAAACTCAAAAATTAAAGAGAAAATATAGGAGTATGTATTTGTGGGAGGAAATTAAGGTCATAGCCCTAGAGTCCGCCCTATACACCGCCACGTCAGCATTTTATCCTCCTGCCCTTCCACCTGCAGTGGGGCGCCCTAAGCATTTTCTTCTATTTGAATATTTAAATAACTACAAAAATTGGGAAAAACCTTCATTTCATTTACAAAATTAATACATTACAATACGGATTACAAAAAAATACGCAAACTCAGTGACGGCGGTTTCGGGCCCATACTTCTTCAATCATGTCGTTCATGAGCTGCGCATGGTCGTGTTGGTTGCGCATTGAGGCCTGTCTAGATATAACCTCATTAAAGCCCGTTGGTAATCCTCGAGCGGGGGGCGCGGTCGTCGTGCTGGAGGAGCTGGATGCAATTTCATCATCGGTCCAATCGGTGATGCTTCCACCTTCATGTTCGACTATCATGTTATGCATGGTTATGCACGCATACATGACATCGGCGAGGATTTCCTTGAACCAGAGATGCCCCAGCCATTTCACTATTGCCCACCGTGATTGGAGCACACCAAATGCCAGCTCCACATCCTTGCGCGTCGCTTTCTGCTTTTGCGCAAAGAAAACTCTCTTATCACCAATTGGACAGCTGATCGTCTTCAGAAAAACAGGCCACCATGGGTATATGTCATCGGCCAAGTAGTACCCCATGTGGTATTGGCGCCTGTTGGCAGTGAACTCGATGGTCAGGTCGTTGCCGTTGCATTGCTCGGTGAAGAGGGTGGATGAGTTGAGGACGTTGATCTCGTTGTTCGACCCGGCTACACCAAAGTAAGTATGCCAGATTCAGAGCCGATTGTCAGCGACGGCTTCGAGGATCATCGTCGGTTGGCTGCCCTTGTATCCACTAGTAAATTGGTCTCTCCACGCCGCCGGACAATTCTTCCACTCCCAGTGTATACAGTCGATGCTCCCTAGCATCCCAGGAAAGTCGTGCGCCGTCTCGTGCATTCTCATTAGGCCCTGGCAATCTACAGCCGTCAGCTTTCGCAAATATGTGTCGATGTAGGCCTCGACAACTCCCCTACAAAATTTCTTCAGGCACTCGCGGCCTGTTGTATCCCTGACGTGGAGGTACTCGTTGAACATGTCAGCGCTAGTGCCGTAGGCCAACTGCCGGAGTGCAACTGTGCACTTTTGCAACGGCGTAAGCCAAGGTCTGTCGATGCCATCTTCCCGATACTGGAAGTATTCAGCGCGTGACTGCAACGTCTGGACAATGCTGAGAAAAAGGTAACGAGACATTCTAAACCGACGGTGGAAAACAGTCGGACCTCACCGTGGTTGCTCGGCAAAATAGTCTGCAAATAGACGTTCGTGAGCTGCGGCGTGATCGCGTCGGACAGAGTTCCGACGTCGAATAGGCCTGGGGATCTGCTCAGCCGCCGCCTCCTTGCGTTGAATTATGGCTAAGCATTCCGCCATTGCGTCGTGCACGGCTGCATTTAAGGCTCGAGTCAAGGTCGGACTACCGTCCTCCGAGGAACTCCGGTCGTCGTCGTGGTTCATTTTGGCTTGTGAGATTTGGAGAGATGTGAGAGATGAGAGAACTGATGCGAGAAATGTTCGTATGAAAAATGGAATAACAATCGAGGTTTAAATAGACAAATTTCGAATTTAAAAAAAAAACGCGTTGTATCATCCGCGCCTCCCGCAGTGGGCAGACGATGCCCTATCGTCCGCGCTTCGTCCGCGGACTAAGCGTCGGGCGCGGACGACGTATCGTCCGTCGTCCGCGGAGCCACAGTGGCGGACGATAGCGTGCCCGATGCATCAGGCGCGCTATCGTCCACCCCATTGTGGATGGCCTAAAAACTCTTACCAACTTGCTTTTTTGAATTAGTTTATGCCGCCGACACAATCAAAAAATGTAATGAGATTGGGTAATTCATGGTCAAGATTTCGATTTTTTGAATAAAAATATTGTTTAGATATCCAAATTTACGGTGTGTTTACTTTACTCCAATCAGAGTCTGTGAAATTTTAATTAGAAACATTATGATGTTAATGAAGTGGATGCATTGGAGTGAGCATGAATATTGTTAATTAGGGCATACGTAGCACCGTATTTAAGTACGTGTGTATATCTAAAATCACTTAACACGTGTGTTGCTAAAAAAGAAGAGCACTTGGTACTTGCACACGTGCATGTATATGATCGCGTTGACGCATTTAATGGAAGTGGCCAATTGTCGAGTGTCACGTGGATGCTGGTCGATTTTTTTAATTTAATGCTAATTCTAATTCACGCTTAAAATTTTGTGGTTCTTATAATTCCTCTTCTACTTCTCTTTATATTTTTTTCTCTCAAATCATGTACTACATTTTATTTCAAATTATAGTCTTTTTCAATTATATAATAACTTTTTTTAATGAAATTATACTACTAATATTTTTGTGATTTGTTGATTAATTTAATGAGAAGTTATATATAACAATAATAAGAAATGAACAGTACTCCCCCCGTCCCGTGTTACTTGCACTTATTTCCTTTCTGGGCATCCCTAGTTATTTGCACTCTTTCAATTTTTAGTAAAACTTATCACCTACAGCCGTAATATTTGACTTTATCTATCACTCATTCCTTAATCTCCGTGCCGAAAAGGAAACGTTCAAGTAACGCGGGACGGAGGGAGTATAATATTAAAGAAGCTAGTGCTCAATGATTGTGGATGGTATTACAAGCAGAGCACGTGAATATATAATGCCGAAACAATGATTGCAAATAGTGTGAAAGAACACATAATTATATAACGCCGAAACAAAGATTATATAATGCCGAAACAATTGGTGTTCAAAATTTAAACCTCCTTAGCCTTAAACATGGTGTATGATGTGTTAGGCTTAAATGAGACAAATTTCACATGTCTTTCTTCTTCGAATTCAACTTTAGTTATTCATCTCCATAATTCTCACATAAATTCTTCTCCCTTCACCACTACCACATACTAATCAGACATGACTTTCGTTTGTTGACACAAATAGTTCAAAAATAGAGTGGTGATGACAGCCATACAAATTGGGAAATTTTAAATCAATTTATTTTACCATTTATTAGAATCATTTCCTTTTACCGTATAGCATCAAACGGCACTTTAATGTTTTAAACTTTATTATTATTATTATTATTATTATTATTATTATTATTATGTATTTACAGAATCTTACTCCTACTATGCATGAATATGATAGTTGTATAAATTAATAAATTATTACTAACAACTAACAACCTGGCGTGTTACATGCTTGATGATATCACGTGGCTTAAGATAGTATTTAATTAGTTATATAGCAAAAAACTTTTTTATAATCACTGTATGTAATTAATAATTAGCTTATTGCAATGTCAAAATTGGGCTAAGCGTTGACTTGATGACTTGACTTGCATTATAGATCCGGACTTATTCCTTGTTTGACAATGGACTCACCAGATTCCTTTTTTTTTGGAATGGAATCACTAAATTTTGTGAAATTTTACTCAATTTCATAAGTTTTGAAATTATTGAAATATTAAATTATAAAATTCATTTTTCCCAACCATTGTATTTAAGTCAACATCTTTAAAAACTTATTTTATTGAAACAAGCATCTTTTTGAGCATCAACAAGATAAAATTCATTTTTCCCAACTATTGTATTTAAGTTGTTTTGTAGGACTTTTTTGAGCATCAACAAGCTAAATTATTGATTTACTAGCTCTCCTAATTTGAAAATTAATAATAGTAGGACTTTGACCAGCTCGATGAGATAAAACATTTTCACACTATATGAGATTATCGACAACAATTATTAATTGTGACAATATAACCCAAAGCAGCTAAATAATGTCTTCAAATACAATCAACTTTTTTCATCAACAAGCAATACGTACAACACCTCCTAATGCTAATCCTAATCATAGGGAGTTCAAATTTAATTTGATTATTCATGGTACATTCATAGGCTACGTGTTTCAGTTCGAGATCACTAATTAATTGGAGATTACTAATGAAATGTAAAACGAGCCTAAATTGCAATAATATCCAATAACATTTCCAAGTGCTAATTGAAGTATTATCTCATTTAATTATAATGGTAACTAGAGTGATGTGTAAATAACTTCAACAATACTACAATATTGTGATGTGTAAATAACTTTCAACAATACTACAATACATGTAGGAGGTCGGAAATTACGGTGTGGGATACAGAAAGTATTAAATTTCGTGATTTTTTTTTGTTGATTTTTAAAATTACATGATAGATCAGAATTTGACAACATTTCATTATTATTTTTTGACAATTTACCCAATATAAAAATATGTGGCATTTTAATTGTTACGTGGAATTAAATAAAATAAAAAATTAATTATACTACACATAATTCATAATATAAAATTTACTATTTATTCGGAAATAAATTAAACTTTAATAACCAATTTGATATACAAGCAATAGTTTAATACTATTAATTTGTTTATGAAATTAATTCGAATTATCATTGTTATAAACATAAATTATGATCTTCTTAACTTGAAAAAAAACTAATTAGTTATAAATAACATGCATGTATTATGAATAGATAGATCGTACTATATCGAAAATGAAATGTATTACTTGACCTGCAGAGTGGGAGGATTCAAGACCAAGTGCATGACCAAGAATTCTCTGATGTCATGTCAAATACTACTAATATATTTACCTAATTAATAAACCTAAAATATACAACCACTTGACTCTTGTGGGATTGGTGTGTAATTGCGTAGAATTGCATGTATGTTAACAATCTCATTTACGAGTCTTTGAATAATATATGCGATTTTCATATTAATTTATGAATTAATAAATGAATTTTTATCTAATAAAATCTAAGTCCAAAATATGGTAGTAGTACTTACTATTATTCCTCTATTGTTGGATCTTTAAGGAGTTGTTGTAATTTCCTGCCGAGTGTGAAACTTTTTTAAAAAAATAAACTCTTATATAAGAAGGAAATTATAAATAAACTCCTGTAGAAAGAAGGAAATTATAACTGATGTTTTTTTATATATAAATAAACTCCTATATAAAAAAGGAATTATAAATAAACGCCTATAGAAATGAAGAAATTACAACTGAGGCACCTTATACATTAATGCCTAAGTTCATTGCCGCTAGGACAAAGACTCTGGACTATTCCGAGTGTGAAACTTAAAACACCTAATGTTATAGTAATTCTTTTCTCTAAAGCTTAAAAAAGCAATAATATTCATTTTCTTTGTATTGTTGATATGAATATGCATGTATATGTTTTCTTATCATGAAATTAATTGCAAAGTTTATATAGGAGAGCTACGATGTATTTTTAAACAATTTGAGTAGGGGTGGCAAACCGTGCGTGTCGGGTCGTTATCGTGTCGACACGATAACGACACGACACAATAACAACAAACACGAACACGACTCGCTACTCTCAGACACGAACACGACACGAACCCATTAACGACACGAACCACTTCAGGTCAACACGACACGATAACAACACGTACATGAGATGACACGATAACGACTCGATAACAACACGACCTGATAACGGTTAAACCTATTAAAAACATCCAATTGCTAATTACAAAATCTGATCTAAACATAAAAACATCAATAATTTCTTAGTAACAAAATCCAACAAAATCCAACAAGAATCCAACAAAATTCAACAAAAATGAAAATAATAAGAATTAATAATATTATAATATTATTTCTTAATGGATAACACGAACCCAACATGAACACGCGAAATTTTCGTGTCCTTAACGGGTCGACCCGATAAGGACACGAACCCAAATGAGCTCTGACCCAAACCCATTAATTTTGTGCCGTGTCGTGTCGTATCAAAAATTGCCGGCCCTAAATTTGAGAATACGTAGTTTGGTTCAAACGATGTGTTTTTTTTATCAAATTTGAGAATAGGTAGTTTGGTTCAAACGTTTACATTTTTGGGACGTTACACATATCTCATTGTTTGCAAGAGTATAAGACATCGAGCTAACTGTTTTCATCACATAAAATGGCTATTGAACTCAAAATCCGCAACCCTATATAAACTTTTACATGTAAGAAAAATGTTACTACATCTATCCCTCAATAATTAGTCCCAGTTTACTATTCTGGTCCGTCCCTTAAAGTTTGTCTCATTTCACTTTTATATCATTTTTTTGTAGTGAACCTCATATTCCACCAACTCATTCCTACTCACATTTTATTATAAAATTAATATATAAAAGTAGGACCCACATTACACTAACTTTTTCAACTCACTTTTCATTACATTTCTTAAAACTCGTGCCGGGTCAAAGTGGGACAATATTTGGGGGACGGAGGTAGTAACTCTTAATAAACTTTACGAGGGGGAAAAAGGCTTGGGACTTTCAATTATCTTTTTCCCGCAATAATATTATTTGGATCGGCAGCCTTTAGCAAGTACTCCCCCCGTTCCTG
The DNA here is from genome assembly GCF_004379255.2 of Salvia splendens. Classification (NCBI taxonomy): domain Eukaryota; kingdom Viridiplantae; phylum Streptophyta; class Magnoliopsida; order Lamiales; family Lamiaceae; genus Salvia; species Salvia splendens. The sequence goes on from NC_056049.1 coordinate 4,403,027, forward strand.
AAATTTTGTCATATTTTTTCATTTCCGTCCATCCCATAAAATTTGTCACATTTCACTTTTTACCATTTTTGATAATGGACCACACATTCAACTAACTTATTCTCACTACATTTATTATTACACTAATACTTTAAAAGTAGGACTCACATCACATCAACTTTTTCAACTCACTTTCCATTACAATTCTTAAAACTCATGTCCGGTCAAACTGTGACAATATTTAAGGGACGGAGGAAGTATAAATATTTTGGTTTTCGTTTCACACACTTATTGCCACCATTTAGAATGATTTATACTTGGAAGTGTTCTTTTTCGATTATTCATCCCTACAATGTTATTTGGATCGGTTGCCTTTAGCAAGTGTAGATATTTAGGTTTTCGTATCAGACACTCCATGCCATCACCTTCATCCATATTGTGTGCAGCTGGAGTGAGATTTCAGAATCATCCTCTTGAATGATAGGGACATCAGGGCAGAAGAAGAATTTGCGATAGGACATCTCCAAATCTTTCACTAATCCTACTCTCCTGTCATATTTTATAAAGCATATACCATAATTAGTGGAGTATGACGGAATATCTAATATTAACAATGCCATTCGGTGATAAGATATATATATATATATATATATATATATATATAGGGTTGTATTATATACCAAACTAGTTTTAAACACTAAACGCCAAACACATTATTATATAATACTCCCTCCGTTCCATAGTAATAGATGCATTTCATTTTGCGCACTCGTTTTGAAAAAATAATTATAAATAGTTAAAGTGGAGAAAAAGTAAAATAAGAGACAGAATATTGTAGATAAGACTCTTCTCTACATTATTCTTTCTCTTACTTTACTCTCTCTCTACTTTAACTATTTATTATCATTTTTTCAAAACGAGTGCAGAAAATGAAATGACTCTATTACTATGGAACGGAGGGAGTAATGCGGAGTTCATTACAACTTTATTTGTAGTTCATTATAGAGAATTCTAAGATTTAAAAACAATGACATTATCATGCATAATTTAGAAATCTGAAGTTCATTATATGTTTGTTATTAGTTCATTATAATGAACTCCATGTTATCATATAATGATGTTGTTCGGCGTTTAAGGTTTACTAGTGGTTCGATATTGATCACAATCCTATATATATATATATATATATATATATATATATATATATATAATAGGAAAATGATCAATACAAAACTTGATCTCAATACAAAATCCAGACCAAATCCTGACCATGAGATTTGACAATCCAATGGTCAATAATTAAACAAAAACACAGAGGGTCATTGTAAAGCAATTTTAGGTCATATTATAAACTTTAGGTTTGAGGTCATGTTAAGATCATTTCATGTCATCCTTACTATAATAACGTAAAAATAAGCTTACAATGACCTAAAAATGACTTTTGTATGCTTGGTTCTGCATTTTTGTATTAAGAATGGTTTTGCATGGATCAAAACCCTATAATATATATAGGGGAGCGTTATTCTCTTTTTCACATCTTAGATCCTTTTTCCTTCTTAATATTACGCGTTAGATCTAAGGCATCAACGGATCAGATTGATTCTATAAAACTGGTTCCGTGTTGCATTATAGAAGGTGGTTGTATGCATTACAGGGTTATTATTGACATTTGACGGAAAAGTAACTGCCACATTTTGGTATCTGCGAATAATGCACCACATGGTCACGAGTAATGCATATAATTGACTATATAATGCACAATATGTGAACTGCAATGCATACGAATAAGATGTACCATGTTATGATGTTTGGACACACGTTTCTTGTTTCCCCTAAGGGTTTAATAAGCTTAGGGGCTAGGGTATAGTACGTAGATACGTATGTAATCTTCACATGGTAACGAGTAATGGATATAATTGACTATATAATGCACAATTTGTGAACTGCAATGCATACGAACAAGATGTGTTATGTTATGATGTTTGACACACGTTTCTTGTTTCCCCTAAGGGTTTAATAAGCTTAGGGGCTAGGGTATAGTACGTACGCATTAATAACAAATTATAAAACGATACGAATAATTCACCAAATTGTCACGAGTAATGGATGTTATTAACTATATAATGCACAATATGTGAACTGCAATGCATACGAATAAGATGTACCATGTTATGATGTTTGACACACGTTTCTTGTTTCCCCTAAGGGTTTAATAAGCTTAGGGGCTAGGGTATAGTACGTAGACATTACTAACAAATTGTTGTTATTGGAATATACGTATGTGCATTATTTGGTTTAGGTAGTGCATTATGTAGCTGTTAATTGTCATTATCTCAGTATATTATGCATTATTAGAGGTATTGTGTATATGGGTTAATCAACGGATTGAAGATTACATACGTGCATTTAGTAATGTCTACGTACTATACCCTAGCCCCTAAGCTTATTAAACCCTTAGGGGAAACAAGAAACGTGTGTCAAACATCATAACATGGTACATCTTATTCGTATGCATTGCAGTTCACATATTGTGCATTATATAGTTAATAACATCCATTACTCGTGACAATTTGGTGAATTATTCGTATCGTTTTATAATTTGTTATTAATGCGTACGGACTATACCCTAGCCCCTAAGCTTATTAAACCCTTAGGGGAAACAAGAAACGTGTGTCAAACATCATAACACGGCACATCTTGTTCGTATGCATTGCAGTTCACAAATTGTGCATTATATAGTCAATTATATCCATTACTCGTTACCATGTGAAGATTACATACATGTCTACGTACTATACCCTAGCCCCTAAGCTTATTAAACCCTTAGGGGAAACAAGAAACGTGTGTCAAACATCATAACACATCACATCTTGTTCGTATGCATTGCAGTTCACATATTGTGCATTATATAGGCAATTATATGCATTACTCGTGACCATGTGGTGCATTATTCGTAGCGGTTTCCAACCATTATTAGATTACTATTGTACCCTCATAATGCACAACATAGGACAAATAATGCAACACGGGATTAATTACCCAATGTTGATCTTGATCGTCCATTTCTCTAATCTAATGGCTGATATTAAGAAGGAAAAAGGAGGAAATATAGGAAAATGAAATGAATACATCCCTCTATATATATATATATATATATATATATATAGGTTAGTGATCAAGATATAACTAATCTTAAGTGTATAACTAGAGAACAAATCTCAGCCACACATCTTAAATGAACAAATATTATTTATTTTAATAATACAAAATAGGCCAAGGGTATATTAGGCAATTACATTATGAAATTCAAATATGAAATTATGCGGTTTCAATTTCCAAATCTCGTTGGAAATTATAGTGATTATTGTCTTTTTGTTTCTCTTCCCCGTCGATCGCCGCCGCACAATCACCCTGAGCCTTGTTCACCTCCGCGTCATTCTCCGATATCTTCTTCTCCACCATCTTCTTCAGCTCCGCCGTCACTTCAGTTTACCCGATCTCGCCAATAGCTCCACGAACTCATCAAATTCTGTCTGCTCCGCCGCGCCGAAAAAATTCTCCAGCCACCGTTCCTCGCGCCGACGATGTAGCCGAATTTCTCATTTATTCTGCTGAATCGAACTGTAGGATTTCTCGACACTGCAGAATTCATGGCTGCTGCCATCTAATTATAGATGAAATCTGGAATTCAATACAAAAAATGTTAAGGAATTTATATAAATTGGGGGGTTTTGCTGACTTGTGTTTATTTTTTTCCAAGTTGGTGGGCGGAATGATAAATAATGTATTAAACTCGATTATGTCACTATAATTTGGTTTTACTAAAATTGGTCAACAAATGAACATTCCGAGAAGAAACATTTTGATAGATTTGTTAAAGTCTAGAAGGATTTCCTTGTAAATTAATTGTATTTAATATTCACACTGTGTTAGTCTTAATCAGTTGATTTAAATCTCGTGTGTAATGATTGTATTTATATAATGAAGCGATATATTGACCCTTAACAGTAATTAAAGGTAGTGTTTTTAATTCACTGTTGTTTACAAAACACATCACTCTGATTATGATTTTACTTCACTCTTGTTTACAAAACACATCACTCTTATTCTGATTTTACTTCACTCTTGTTTACAAAACACATCACTCTTATTCTGATTTTACGTCACTCTTGTTTACAAAACACATCACTCTTAGCATGATTTTACTTCACTCTAGTTTACAAAACACATCACTCTTAGCATGATTTTACTTCACCCTTGTTCACAAAACACATCACTCTTAGCATGATTTTACTTCACTCTTGTTCACAAAACACATCACTCTTAGCATGATTTTACTTCACTCTTGTTAACAAAACATGCTTTTTTAATCATCATCATCAGTTGATACTGCATGATCATTGAAAAACGATATACAATATACTATTTCTGTTGGATTTAAGGTAACAACAAAATGGTTGAAAAGAATGAAGAAATATACACTAGTGGTATAATCATAATACATGTTTTACAATAATAAAAATCATCCATCTTCTCCAGTAGCCTACTAAGAAAAGGTTCAAAATATATTAACAAAGATAGAGATAGAGATACAGATAGCTCTGCCTCTGCACAATAAATTGTTGTCAGTTCAACTCGTTCATCATTCTCTCGAAATCCCTAAACAACATTCCACGAGTCAAAACCGGCGCCGAATTGTACGAAACCGAAACTCCGCCTGCTGGAGGAGCGGAGGCGGAGGCAGCTAGGCGGCGGGGGGATAGTAGAATCCTTTCCCGTGAGGCTCTGAACGACGGATTTGAAGCTTCCTGAACAGAGAAGAGGAGAAGAATGATCGCGGTTCTTTTCAAATGAATTCAATTTGCCGACGTAACCTAATTTTGGCTATGCAATGACCATTATACCCATGCCTTGTTATTGTGGAGTAAATTTGTGATTGGGGGAACTAATTCCTCTTTAAATTAGAAAATTACATGTATTAATACTTGCCCTTGATTTTCTTGATCTTGTGGCTGTGATTTGTTCTCTAGTTATTTGGTTAAGGGGTGTTTGCCATAGATCACTACCCTATATGTATATATAAATATAAATATATATATATATATATAGGGTTGTGATCAAGATAGAACCATTCTTAAATGTAGAATCAATCTTAAATGTAGAACCAAGGCCAAATTTGGATTGAAAACATGATTAGTGGGGTGGTTATAACCGATGCATTGTGATTATGTATAAAATTTGATCTTGACCATCCTTTTTCCTCATCCAATGGATGAAATGTAGTTCTAGGTTATACACTTTAGATAGTTTTGTATATAAGACAACCCATATATATATATATATATATATATATATATATATAGGGTTTTGATCTATGCAAAACTGGATTTAAATACAGAAACGCAGAACAATATCATAATTAGGGCACTTTTAGGTCATAATTAGGTAATTTGTAGGTCATGCTAACAAAGCATGACCTAAAACGATCTTAGTATGACATTAAATCCAAATATTATAATATGACCTAAAATTGCTTAATTATGACCTTCCGTGTTTTTGGTTAATTATTGACCATTAGATCATATAATCCTAGGGCTGAGATTTGGTCTGCATTTCTGGATTTAAACACATACTTATTTTGATCATCTCCCTATATATATATATATATATATATATATATATATATATATATATATATATAGGGTCCCCTTATATGCACAACACAACCTTAGTGTAGAACTAGAGACTAAATATTGGCCAATAGATTTAAATTTAATGGCTAAGATTAAAGCTACTGCACGTTAATTCCGTATTTCATCCTATGAATTAATTAGTTCAGCCATGGGTAGCTTAGTCATTTTGTATATGAGTCAAATAGGGTAAAATTGTTTTTGGCGTAAATCAAGGGAGTATGAATCAGGGTAAAACAAAAACTCGCCCCATTCCCACTTCCCTCTCAACGCTTCAACCTCCCCCTCCCCCAATTCTCTTCTCCCCAACGCGGCATGGTAGTCCATTAGTTTGATTCATTCCTTCCGTCGTCATTCTCAACCCCCAGCTATCTGCCTAATTTCAACATGGTGGACACAAGACGCAGAAAATTGAACGGTAATTGTTGTCTTCATCGATTTTTACAGTCTACAAAAATCCTACAAAGTAATCTCTAACTTGTAGATGAGTGGATGTTGCATTCCAGAACATCAGCCGGTGCGGGTGAGTTCTATTCCTTAGTTAATTTAGTTTAGATTTTGTTTTTTCTAATTCTCGTTTTGCTTAAATAAGTTCAGGGCATGCAGTAATTTAGTTCATCCTTTATGTTTTTTGATTCTCGTTTTACTTAAGCCTAGTACCATTGTCTTCAATTGGAAAAAGTAAACGAGGACGCCTTCCTAAAACCAAACCGAGGTCCACCCCAATCCCGATAGAACCAAACCGTTCGGGTGAGCTATCCCAATTCTGGAAATTTAATTTTGTTCACATTTTTTCGTTTGATTAGTTGATTAAAGTTTTTGTTTTTTCATTCAGTCTTGGGTGAATTTATTAGATGAAGTATTTTCGACTGAATTTATCAAGTTATAAGATGAAGTATATTCAACATCGGCTGAAATATTTTTCGATTGTATGATACTCTGGATTCTCTTTGTGGTTTGTTGTAACTGAATTCTGTTTGTGGTTTGCTGTAACTTAACTTGTATGATTATTTCTGTAATACCCGAAAATTTGTGGAATTTTATTCTTTTAATTAAGGATGAAATTCTTTTCTATGTTTTTGTGTTTATTTGATTGTTGTGGATGTGGTATTTTTCTACCTAGGCAAATTAAATGTAATTAAATAATTAATTAAGCCATGTTTTTAAAAATCCTAATTAAAATTAAATCTCTCTCTCTCTCTCTCTCTCTCTCTCTCTCTCTCGGTTTCTCACCCCCTCCCCACTAATTTCTCAACCTCCCCCACTCCCTCTTAACCGATACATCTTTCCCTTTCCAATCTCTCCCCACATCGTTTTCTCTCCTTTCTCTCTTGCAATTGCTCTCAACACCGGTAAGCTCCCTCTCTCCTTCTCCCTCTCGGTTCTCATCTTTTTCATTCACTCCCTCTCATCATCGTCTTGAATTCCTCAAGGTGATACCCTCCTTCGTCGTGAATCGGAGTCGGAAAAGGAAGTAAAGCTTTTGCGTTTCGTTTGAACCATCCGGGGAAGGTAACCCCTAACCCTTGTTTAATTCGAAAACTCATGCATATAGGACGTTTTTGGATGGGTTAGATGTTGAGTAGAATTTGTGGCTATGTGCTTGTGTTGAACATGTTTTTGATAGTAACTGGCAGTGGGTTCCGACCCCTTTTTAACTAAGCAAACGATCTCCGTTGGGTACGAATTTTGAACTGTGTAAAGGTTAATGTGTCTTTTGTGTGGTGTGTAAATTTCAGCTTCATTGGATGTCGTATGTTTTTACTATGATTTTTACAAGTAAACTGCGCAGTTCTGCGTGTGGTGTGTTCTGGGTGATGTTTTCATGTGCAATGTGATGAATCGGCGAATTTTTGATGGTGATGAATGCTCGTAAAAATAAAGGAAGATCAACACACAGAGATTTACGTGGTTCGATTTACTGAGGTAAATCTACATCCACGGGAAGAAAAAAGGGCAGAGTTGTATTGCTTGATCTGTTTTCTACAGCTAACAATACAGACTTGCTATTTGCTATTTTCTCTCTAGAGATCTTAACAGAAGTTAACAGAAGGAGACTATCTATCTGACCTAGGTTCTATTTATACATTGAACCAAGATCGTGGCATGCAGCATTTATTAGGTTGTGGATGTCGTGGAGGTCGTGGCGACCTTGCATGGGTCCACTATCCTGCATGAGTTAATGACTGCTTGACACCACTAAATAGATCGTCGGTGTAGCGGAGGTGGAAATCTTGCATGAGTCCACTATTTCCTAGTTCGGTCGAATACTGAGACCGGACTGCTGAATTATTGCCGAGCAGCTTTTGCCGATCTGAGAGTAGAGCTTTATGCTGACCAGAGAGCAGAGTTTGATTGGTTGGCTTTTACCGAGCTGTAGGCTGGGGCCGAACTCTGTGGTTGTGCCGAACTGAACTCATGAGTCATGCCGGACTGATACTTTTTAGCCATGCCGAACTGATACTCTTTCTTGGGCTTTACTGCTGTTGGGCTTGTTTAGTATTTGCTTAGTACGTACTCCATCACTACCCCCCCCGAAAAGTGAAGTGAATCACTTCAGCATTCTGGATAAAGGTACGGGGTAAGTTGATGTTTGTCCTCGGTCTGATGAAGTGAACTCTTCTTTGACCGGACTTGGTTTGTGTCCTAATTTGGCGAGTTTTATCGCTCGGATCGAACTTTCCGTTGTCCTAATTTGGGGATCGGACTTTCCCTTGTCCTAATTCGGCGAGTTTTATCGCGTGGATCGGACTTTCCCTAGTCCTAATTCAGGCAAGTTTTATCGCGAGAATCAGACTTTTGTTGCAGTTCGTTTCAGACGAAGTGCTTGATTCTTAAGCTGAATTGTGGTCTTGTATCCTCTTTAGAAGCTTGGACTTCACAATCGTTGGCTTATTGCAGCTCGTTTCAGACGAACTGCTTGTTTAAGCTGAATTGTGGTCTTGTATCTTCTGTAGAAGCTTCGACTCACAATCGTGTGCTTGTATATGTTCTAAGAAGGGGATCAGCCTTCGAAGAACAAGATACCTCAGTAACATTTGTAAGAGACGACACACACAGAGACAGACAAAACACACAGACAAAACGCACAGAGACAAATAAAGACCAAGCAAACAAAATAAAGCACATTGAGCAAACAGGACTCAAGACTGACTGACCGGACTGTCTCTTACAAATGGAACTTTTTGAGGTTGGAAATGTGCCATGTTCGGGGTACCTGTTCTCCTGACATGTGAGCCAATTTGTAAGACCCTTTGCCGAGGACTTCTGACACCCGATACGGACCTTCCCATGTGGGTTCGAGCTTGCCCAGCTTTTCTGCTCGGCTTACTTCGTTGTTTCTCAGGACGAGATCTCCCACTTGAAATTGCAGCTTCTTCACCCTTTGGTTGTAATACCGGGCTACTTGCTCCTTGTACTTGGCTGCTTTTATGCATGCCAATTCTCTTCTTTCTTCGGCAAGATCTAGCTCGGCTCTCAGTCCGTCGTCATTCATTTCTGAGGAGAAATTTAGAGTTCGGGGACTGGGTACGCCGATCTCCACCGGAATCACGGCTTCAGTGCCGTATACCAGACTGTACGGAGTTTCACCGTTGGAGGTTGTGGGTGTAGTTCGGTAGGACCATAGGACTTGAGGGAGATTTTCTACCCATTGTCCTTTGGCTTGTTCTAACCGAGCTTTTAACCCTTTCACCAGGATACGATTTGTTACCTCCGTTTGTCCGTTTGCTTGTGGATGAGAGACCGAAGTGAACCGCTGTTGAATATTCAGCTCTTGGCACCAATTCTTGAACGTCTTGTCGGTGAACTGAGTCCCGTTATCCGAGATGAGGATGTGGGGTATGCCAAATCGGCATACTATGTTCTTCCAGACGAAATCCAATGCCTTCGAGCTCGTTATCGTAGCTAATGGTTCAGCTTCCACCCACTTCGTAAAGTAGTCCACGGCAACGATTAGGAATTTCATTTGCCGAGGAGCTTGAGGAAGTGGTCCCACTATGTCTATGCCCCATTGCATGAAAGGCCAAGGGCTCTGCATAGTGGATAGATCGGTTTGCGGCATCCTTGGGATATTTGCATGGATTTGGCACTTCGGGCAGGTCTTGACGAGCTGCACTGCTTCTTGTACCAAGGTTGGCCAATAATATCCCCATCTTAGAACTTTTTTAGCTAAAGCTCTAGCTCCGATGTGGCTGCCGCACGATCCTTCATGAACTTCTCTGAGGATGTAGTCCGTCTCTTCTGGTCCTACGCACCGCAATAACGGCTGGAGGTAAGACTTTCTAAAGAGGACTCCTTCATGAAGTTCGTACCGAAGTGCTCGGCACGTGATCTTCCGAGCTTCTCTCTTATCCTCGGGCAATTGTCCTTGATCCAGATACTGCAAGATCGGCGTCATCCAGTTCGGCGAGCTGGATACTGAATGTACCTCGGCTTCATCAATGCTTCGATGCATTAATTCTTCCGCCTTTGAGCTCGGATCTGAGGCCAACTTACTTAAGGTATCTGCTCGGCTATTTTCCGCTCTGGGAACGCGGATTATCCGAAAATAGGAGAAACTTCGGCTGATGCTTTGCGCTTTGTCCAAATACTTCTTCATTCTCTCGTCACGAGCTTCACTTGTACCCAACATGTGATTTACTATGACTTGTGAATCACAATGGACTTTGAGAGATTTGACGAGCAGACTTTGCGCTAACTGGAGTCCGGCCAGGAGGGCTTCGTACTCGGCTTCATTATTAGTAGTGGGGAATAGGAACCGAAGTGAGTAGGTTACCTCGTGTCCGTCGGGAGCGACGAGTAAAATACCAGCTCCACTTCCCATCTTGTTTGAAGCTCCATCTACGAATCCACTCCAGCAGTCTGGCGGCTCTACTTCGGATTCCAAGGGCTGTGCTAGTTCGGCATTGGCAGACTTTTTCTGTTCGGCAATGACAGGGATTGCTTGATCGAACTTGGCTTCTGTAAGAAAATCTGCCAAGGCTTGTCCCTTGATGGCTTTCCGAGGTAGGTACTCGATTGAGTGTTCTCCCAGCTCTATGGCCCATTTGGCGATTCTGCCTGATGCTTCTGGCTTGGTCAAAACTTGCCGAAGAGGCAGATCGGTTAAGACGCATACCGTGTGAGCATAGAAGTATGGCCGCAGTCTCCTTGCTGCATTTACTAATGCCAGAGCAATTTTTTCCAGAGGTTGATACCTTGTTTCTGGACCTCTTAATGCTCGGCTTGTAAAGTAGATGGGAAACTGCTTTAGGCCTTCTTCTCGTACAAGCACCGCGCTGATGGTTTGATCTGATGCCGCTAAGTATAAGAATATTACTTCGGCTTCGGTTGGAGCAGAGAGAATAGGAAGCTCGGCTAGATAACTTTTGAGCTCGTCAAAGGCCTTTTTCTGCTCGGCTCCCCACTCGAACTTGGGTGCCTTTTTCAACACCTTGAAGAACGGCAGTTGTTTTTCGGCTGCTTAGGAAAGGAATCGATTCAGTGCGGCTAGACATCCGGTTAGCCTTTGCACGTCATGTATGGACTTCGGCATTGCCATGTGCTGAACGACTTGAACTTTTGAGGGATTTGCCTTGAGTCCGTCCTTTGAAACCCAACAACCCAGAAACTTTCCCGAATCTACCAAAAAGGTACACTTTTGGGGATTAAGTTTGAGGTTGGCTTTCTTGAGCACGTTGAGAGTGGACTTGAGGTTGTGCTCGTACTCCGAAGTGCTTTTGCTTTTGACGACTATATCGTCAACATACACTTCGACCTCCTTTCCAATCAGGTGCCGAAAAAGCTTGTCTACCATCCTTTGATAAGTGGCTCCGGCATTCTTTAAACCGAATGGCATCTTTTTATAGGCGAAAATGCCGAAATCGGTAATGAAAGCTGTTTTCGGAGCGTCACTCTCATCCATCAACACTTGGTGATATCCTTTGTATAAATCAAGAAAACAGAAAATTTCGAAGCCGATCAAAGCTTCTACTTTTTATCTATATTCGGAAGGGGATAGCAATCTTTTGGACAGTGCTTGTTTAAATCGGTAAAATCTATGCACATCCGCCATCCTCCTCCTTTTTTCTTGATCATCACAGGATTGGCCACCCAAGAAGGATATTTCACCTCGAATAGTACATCCGCTTTTAGTAATTGGCGGACTTCGTCATGGATGACTTGGCTTCTTTCTGCCGCAAAGAGTCTTTGCTTCTGTTTTACTGGCCGGATTGAAGGATCAATATTTAACCGATGAGTGATTACCTCGGGGGGCACTCCGGTCATGTCCAACGGAGACCATGCAAAGACATCTTTGTACTCCTTGAGGAGCTGAATGGTCTTTTCCCGGAGTAGAGGCGTTCCTGCGAAGCCGACCTTGACCGTTCTGGATGGATCATCTTCGTATAACTGAACGGTCATTGAGTTCGGCTCTGAAGTGACTTCGGTCATCTCGCTTGCCTCTGACTCCGGTTGCTGTGATTGCTATGCTTGATGGTGCCGAACTGATTGCTCGGCACTTTTAAGCGCAATCTGCAGACATTCTTTTGCTCTCTTTTGATCACCTCGGATGACCGCTATCCCACCTTTAGTGGGGATCTTGATGGTGAGGTGATAAGTAGAGCAAACGGCCCGAACTGTGTTGAGCCAGTCTCTCCCCAGGATGATGTTGTACGGGGACCGAGCTTTCACCACAAAGAACTCGATCATCGTATTGGAGCTTGTAGGCGCTTTTCCCACCGTGATCGGAAGGCTGATAATACCTTCAGGGCGGGTGTCCTCCTGGGCGAAACTTTTCAGAGGAAGTGGCGCCGGACTGAGCCGAGCTGGATCCACTTCCATTTTATCGAAACATTCTTTAAAAAGAATGCTGACTGACGCTCCTGTATCCACAAATACTCTGTGGATCAGTTTGTTTGCCACTCCGGCGTGAATGACAATAGCGTCTTGGTGAGGAGAGATGGCTGGGACGGGATCGGCATCTGAAAATGTAATCACTTCGTCTTTCTTCAGCCTTTTATGTGTTGGCTCCTCTTGATTGGAACCTCTGCGTTCTGCTTTTAGGGACGACTTAGTCTTCCCGGCAGGGAGAGCATCAATAGTCTGGATTACTCCATCATATTGCGGCTCGTCGTCGTCTTCGGAATCCTCATGCTTTTTCGGATCCTGAGGATTGCAGTTCGCACCTCTCTGCCTTTTGTTCTTTTTCGGCTGCTTGCTTTGGTATTTTTTTAACGTTCCTGTTTTCACAAGAACATCAATACCTGCAGCCAAATCTCGGCACTCCTCGGTATCGTGACCGTGGGTTTGATGGAAGGAGCAATATTGATCCTGAGGTCGCCGTGCGGCTGATTTCGTCATCCGCTTTGGTCTTTCGAACATATCGGAATGTAGTTCGAAAATTTCCGCTCTTGACTTGTTCAGCGGTACGAGCTGAGCGGGCGGCTTCTCGGGATTGAGACGGGGTCCCAATCTGTCTTGCACCGGAGCCTTTTGAATTCTTTCAAATGGAGTCCGGCGAGGATGCACCCGATCGCTGTGATCGGGCTTCCTTCTGTCTTCTCGGGACGATGAGCTGTCTAACGACCGTTTGCGACGGTCTGCCTCATCGGCCCGGGAGTACTGGTCCGCAATGTCCCACATTTCCTGAGCTGTCTGCGGACCGCACTCAACGAGCTTCCTGTAGAGAGCTCCGGGCAGGATTCCATTTTGGAATGCCGAGATGATAAGCAGATCGTTGAGATCGTCTACTTGCAGGCATTCCTTGTGGAATCTTGTCATAAAGTCGCTGATTTTTTCGTCGCGACCTTGACGAATGGAAAGCAGCTGAGCCGAAGTGATCCGGGCTTCCGCTTTCTGAAAGAACCTCCGGTGGAAAGCATCCATTAGATCTCGGTAGGATCTAATGCTGCCTTGAGGAAGGCTGTCGAACCACCTTCTGGCGTTCCCAATGAGCAGCTCGGGGAACAGCTTGCACATATGGACCTCATTGAGACCCTGGTTCGCCATATTATATTGATAGCGTCCCAAGAAGTCATGAGGATCCTCTAGCCCGTCATAAGTCATTGACGGTGTCCGGTAGTTCCGCGGCAAAGGAGTTCGGGTGATGTCGTCTGAGAACGGAGTCTTTAATGCTCCGTACATGGCGAACCCGACATCTCTTCGGTACGGAGGAGATGAAGTTCTCCTGTGGTTCCGGTACCGAGGAGGAACAGGAACATGTCGGGGTTGAGGATTCTTTCTCCTGGAAGACACGTCACTACTGCGGTAGTGACTTTCATGTCTGGATGAGGAGGGAGAATCCGCCGTTGTCTTCTCCGGCTGTTGGCTCTTCTGCAGGAAGGTTAAGAACTCCTCCTGCTTCTCGGCCAAGAACAGCTTGACAGCTTCATTTAAATCGGGCTGCTGGGAAGACTCGGTGCGATGACTCCTGGAGTGGCTTGTTCCTCCTTCGTGAGAACCGGAGGTAGATGTCTCCCGAGGCCGTTTTTCAGACCTGCGAGCTGGACTAGCTTCCTCACGGTGATCACGAACGGTATTATGGGTGGTATGTGATCTGGTATGCATTTTTTTTTTTTTGGGTGGAAAAAGGGTCAAAAATTCGCTTTATCACAAATTTGGTTCTCTTTTTCCCACAGACGGCGCCAGTGATGAATCGGCGAATTTTTGATGGTGATGAATGCTCGTAAAAATAAAGGAAGATCAACACACAGAGATTTACGTGGTTCGATTTACTGAGGTAAATCTACATCCACGGGAAGAAAAAAGGGCAGAGTTGTATTGCTTGATCTGTTTTCTACAGCTAACAATACAGACTTGCTATTTGCTATTTTCTCTCTAGAGATCTTAACAGAAGTTAACAGAAGGAGACTATCTATCTGACCTAGGTTCTATTTATACATTGAACCAAGATCGTGGCATGCAGCATTTATTAGGTTGTGGATGTCGTGGAGGTCGTGGCGACCTTGCATGGGTCCACTATCCTGCATGAGTTAATGACTGCTTGACACCACTAAATAGATCGTCGGTGTAGCGGAGGTGGAAATCTTGCATGAGTCCACTATTTCCTAGTTCGGTCGAATACTGAGACCGGACTGCTGAATTATTGCCGAGCAGCTTTTGCCGATCTGAGAGTAGAGCTTTATGCTGACCAGAGAGCAGAGTTTGATTGGTTGGCTTTTACCGAGCTGTAGGCTGGGGCCGAACTCTGTGGTTGTGCCGAACTGAACTCATGAGTCATGCCGGACTGATACTTTTTAGCCATGCCGAACTGATACTCTTTCTTGGGCTTTACTGCTGTTGGGCTTGTTTAGTATTTGCTTAGTACGTACTCCATCACAATGGTTGGGTTTCTGAGTGTTATGTTTTTGTGATGAATGTGGGTGTGTTTGGCCAAGAGATGGCTCGGGAAAATCTGTGTTTGGCTCAAGGGTTTTGTGTGGGTTGGCCGAGAGATCTAGGGTCCGGCCTAGGGCAGGCTGGTGGGAAGTTTTGAAGGGATGATCCCAGGTGTTTGGGTGTGTTTTGGGACGTAGAATGCGTGGGGGGAATGTCGTATAGGGTTTGAGAATCGGAAGTTGAAGGAAAGTGAGTGTACACGGAACCAGCGGCCGAGGTGCCGAACAGATGGCCGAGGTGCCGAACAGACGGCCGAGGTGCCGAGCATAAGATGCCGAGGTGCCGAGCAGGCGGCCGAGACGGTCGGTCGAGGTGCCGAGCCGGACGGCCGAGATGGTCGGCCGAGGTGCCGAACAGGCGGCCGAGACGGTCGGCCGAGGTGCCGAGCCGGACGGCCGAGATGGTCGGCCGAGGTGCCGAGCTGTGCCGAGACAGGTGCCGAGGTGCCGAGCCGGACGGCCGAGATGGTCGGCCGAGGTGCCGAGCTGTGCCGAGACAGGTGCCGAGCTGTGCCGAGATAGGTGCCGAGCTATGCCGAGACAAGTGCCGAGCTGTGCCGAGACAGGTGCCGAGCTGTGCCGAGACAGGCGGCCGAGGTGCCGAGCCAGGCGGCCGAGACGGTCGGCCGAGGTGCCGAGCCAGGCGGCCGAGACACCGAGCCAGGCCGAGACGCCGATCCTTTTTCCGAGCTTTTTCCGAACCTTTTCCGAGCCAAGTGAGCCGTTGCACAGTAAGGGTATGCCAGGACTTGGAGTGCTGTGTTCGGGTGTCGTGTGCGCGTTTTGGGTACGCCGTTTGCGTGCGGGGTGTGTTTCGAACGTGTGACTTTGTGTGTTTGTTTTGTAATATGTTGTTAAGTGTATGTACGTGTAACGTGCTAGATGTTGAAGTCGTCCACGTAGGAATCATGCATTGTCGTTTAAACCTCGGTTACCCTGACTCTAATCATGATATTATTTATCTTTCAAAAAGGGTGATCTTTTTCGAGGAAAGTGTGGTTGAAGGGAACTGTTTTAAAAGCTAAGCAATCGAGGTGGGCTTTTCTACCCTACTTTTATGTGGGTTATCTTTAAATACGGACTTTGTTCCGGAAATGTTTATGGAGGTGAACTGTTTGTCTTGCCAATTATTTCGTTTTGAAACCTATCTGAAGTGGTTTACCACATATGTTTAATCGAATTCGGGTCTGTTGGGCTGCGAACCCTCAGGCTAGTGTACACGAGACTGGGTGCCATCTGAGAGCAAGTTGGCCGGTCTAGATGACCTGGGGTGTGGCCACGCCCCTTGTCATGGTTTGGATCAGATAGTGTATGATTGAGGGAATAAGGGTGGCAATATCGGAAAATGACTGCGCAGTCGAATTTATGAAATGTATTTTTGTGTACTTGGGTTATTTTCATTACACTCAAAACCCCAATGTTACACTGTTATGGCATGACAAACTATGTTTTTGGCGTGTGTCCACTGAGTGCAATAAGTACTCAGCCCTGCATGTTGTTTTCTTAATGTGCAGGTTGAGCGGCGATGGGGAGGACGGATGTTGAGCAGTTAAAGCCAAAGTGTGTTTTTATCTTTCGGATGGTGTCGTGTCGTCATACCCGGCATCATCTGTCTTTTGGGTCTTTTCCGCTGCTTGTAAACCGTCACGATGTTTTCATTTTCAAACTCTGAATACTTTAACTCAAGAATGTCGTCACAGTACTTTGTTTTGAATTGAATTTCCTTTTATTAAATGTTTTCGAGTCAAATATTCTTGTTACCCCCTTTCTTCCCCGCTTCTTTATCCCCCCCTAGTCGCGGTCCACCGTACTTCCTATCCTTAGGAAATGCGGGCGTGACAGAGTGGTATCAGAACCTAGGTTTTCTCTTTCTGCTCTGGACCCAAAAAAAAAAAAAAAATCTTTTTCTGACTGGGGTAAGTTTTCAAAAGTGTCATTGGCTCAACATCCGACTCATCGCACTCAACCAGAAATGAGGTAATGAAAATTTCGAAATTTTGAAAAGTATATGGAAGTGGAGGAAATTGTGATTTTGGTGTTGAAAATGATTTTTTATGTAAAGTTTAAGTAAATGTTGAGACATGTGGAAGGGTACAACGTGATGTGGAAAAGTTGGAAATTGTTTGAGTTATGAACTGTTGATGTATGATGAACTTATATGAAAGCATGTGGCTGATGTGTGATGATATGATGACGTGAATGTTGATGTGAGCTTTTATGTGAGTATGTGTTGGCCTTTTGAATGTTTGAACTTAGACGTGATAGAATTTCACTAGTGCTTCTTGGACCTATGATAGATAAGAGCTTTTGGCCTTTGAACACCAGCGGGTTTGGGTTAGAACAGCGATACGTGCATACACTCTCTCTCTCTCTCTTCTTCGGTTATGCACTCTGTTTTTATACGCGAGGCGGTTGTTTCTGTTTTTCTATAGATGGCGCGTATGTTCCGAGCCCCGCGACGGAGTGATCGCGATAGACTTAGGGCACAGAGGGTGCTCAGAGATTATAGAGTGTACCGGAAGAAGGATCATGTACCGTTGATCGAGTTCGTGGCACACTTCGACACCCTCTGGAGGGCAGCTCAGGAGTTCGGAGTGACAGAGCATGACGGCATTGAGAAGCTAATAGATTTGCTTCCCGATAGCTGGAAGGAGTGGGCCGAAAGAACGGCGAGGAGGTACACGTGGCATGAGCCCGCTACCGATGACATGGTGGGTGACATGGCTGGCTTTCGGAAAGCCGTGTATTGTGCACTGGTGGACTCTCGAGAGGAGCAGCCCCCACAGGAGGTGGAAGAGAGGGTCGTGTATCAGGACAAGTATGTGAGCATGTACGAGGGTGAACAAGGGTATGAGGATGCTTATGAGGAGGCTCTGCCAGGGAACTCCGAGGAGGACGACGACGAAGACCCGGAGGAAGGGCCTATGGATGAGGATGATAGAGTCGTAGTCTAGAATTAGAATAGTTCGTTGTCTTTTCAGTTTTGCTTTCTGTACGATCTACTCTTGGGAACAATGTTGGCCTTCTTTCTTTTAATGAGAATTTTGATTTTGATTTATATCCTATGTGTTGCATCTTATACTACATGAAGGTTTTATAAGAAAATTTTGAGAAAGTGGTAATTTTGGATGAGAATTGTAGTAACACTTTTTGGATATTGAATCAGAATGCCGCCAAGACGTGCACGCCAACCACGACAAGAACCCCACGTGGAGGCACCACCTCCACCACCTCCACCACCACCACCTCCACCCCCGCCTCAACAAGAAAGGTTCATAGTTACGTTCTCAAGGCAGAATCCCCCAAAATTTGACGGACAAGGAGACCCATCCAAAGCGGAAGAGTGGATACGCGGCCTCGAGCGTATCTTCAGGGTCATGGAGTGCACAGATAGGGAGCGCATTGCTGGTGCTACCTTTCAACTGTTAGGTGCTGCCGATTACTGGTGGGAGACTCGGCAGAGAACTATGGATCCTGCACGCCTGGAGGCGCTAACATGGGAGGAGTTTAAGGTGGAGATTGACAACAAGTATGTTCCAAAGACGTACAGACGGGCCAAGGTGGTAGAGTTCCACACACTAAGCCAAGGCCGAATGACTGTAACCGAGTATGACCGAGCCCTCGCGCAGATGGCACGATATGCGCCCGAGTTGATGGACACCGATGAGAAATGGGCGGTGAAGTTCCGGGCCGGGCTCAGAGATGAGATAAAGGCCGCATTGGCCTGTCGAGGAGAACTCTCCTACTCGGAGATCTTGACTTGTGCACTGGACGTGGAAGATGCACTCCCTAAGCCAAGAGTTGTGGCAACAACAAACGCGACACCTCTACAAGCTCAGCCGGGCCACCAAGAGAAGCGGAGGTGGGATGGTGACCAGGCTCAGTATGGTGGTAAGAGGCCACAACACATGAGGAACCCACCCTACAATGGCGGGAGACAGAATACTTTCCAACCGAGGGCAAACTTTCCGCCGAGGAACCCTCAATGTGGAAGGTGCTTCAAGTACCACGCCGGGGAGTGTCGAGACCCTAGGTGCTTCAACTGTGGTGGGAGTGGCCACTACATCCGAAATTGCCCAAACAAGCACATGGGAACGGGAACGAGACAGAACCAGCTAGGTTTCCGTCCACAATCCCAGGCACTACCTGCACCTCCACCGCAACAACGCCGCCAAGGATTACCATCGCAAGCAAGGGCCTACGCCTTGAAGGGGAAACAGCCGGCAAACGGGAAAGAAACCTTTGAGCAAGGAAACTTGGCAGGTATGGGCACACTTCTAAATATGCCTATAGTTGTCTTGTTTGATACGGGTGCGTCGCATTCCTTTATATCAACGTCTTGTGTGGATACTTTGGAATTACCTACTGTTAAGACCGAACCCACTATGAGTGTGACCTCACCGGTAGGCGGGGCTATAGATATATCCCGATCTTGTGCATGTGTGAACTTTGGAATAGGTGAACTCAGTTTAGTGGCTTATAATTTGCAAGTAATGACGATGGGTAGCGTAGACATAATCTTGGGTATGGATTGGTTAGCGGAGAACCACGTTACCCTTCATTGTAGAGAAAGGAAAATTTCGTTTGAAACCCCCGGAAAAGAGCCGATGAGGTTTCACGGAGTCCCAATGAGCCGACGCAAGTCCATTATCTCTGCGCTGCAAGCCACTACAATGATGAGGAAGGGATGTCCAGCGTACCTTGTTTATTTGAATGGGGAGGAGAAGAAAGACAGGAAGATAGAAGATGTGGCGATAGTGAGTGAATATCCCGACGTCTTCCCCGATGCGTTGCCAGGACCCCCACCCGACAGACAGGTAGAATTCACGATCGATCTGGAGCCCGGATCGGCACCAATATCCAAAGCACCTTATAGAATGGCGCCAAAAGAGTTGGAGGAGCTTAAGGTGCAACTGCAAGAGCTACTGGAATTGGGATTCATTAGACCTAGCGTGTCACCATGGGGAGCACCAGTGTTGTTCGTAAAGAAGAAGGATGGAACGATGAGGATGTGCATCGACTACTGGGAGCTAAACAAACTAACGCTGAAGAACAAGTATCCACTACCAAGGATAGACGACTTGTTTGACCAACTTCGAGGGGCAGGAGTCTTCTCTAAGATGGATTTGAGGTCTGGGTACCATCAGCTGAGGGTTCGGCGAGAAGATGTACCCAAGACAGCTTTTCGAACAAGATATGGTCATTATGAGTTCGTTGTAATGCCTTTTGGACTGACGAACGCCCCGGCAGTGTTCATGGACCTTATGAACCGCGTGTTCCATCCATTTCTGGATCGGTTTGTCCTGGTTTTCATCGATGACGTGCTTGTTTACTCAAAGAACGAGGAGGAGCACAAAGAGCACTTGAGAACCGTCCTAGCAACTCTAAGGGACGAGAAACTATATGCCAAGTTCAGTAAATGCGAGTTTTGGCTCAAGGAAGTAAATTTTCTTGGACATGTAGTAACTTCAGATGGAATTCGTGTAGATCCGGCCAAGGTAGAAGCGGTGCAGGAGTGGAAGTCACCTTCTACACAAAACGAAATCCGAAGCTTTTTAGGACTGGCGGGCTATTATCGAAGATTCATCGAGGGATTCTCGAAGATAGCAAGGCCAATGACGCAACAACTGAAAAAGGGAGTCAAGATGATTTGGACGCCAGAATGTGAGGCGAGCTTTCAGTTGTTGAAGGAGAAATTGACCACCGCACCAATCCTAGCTGTGCCGGAGCCAGAGACTGACTATGCGGTATATACGGATGCGTCGAAGGTGGGACTGGGATGTGTGCTTATGCAGAAGGGGAAAGTGATTGCATATGCATCGAGACAATTGAAGCCCCATGAACTGAACTATCCGACGCATGACTTGGAACTGGCAGCTGTGGTACATGCTTTGAAGATCTGGAGACATCATCTTTATGGAGTCCGTTGTGAGATATACACGGACCATAAGAGTCTAAAGTACTTCTTTGAGCAAAAGGAGTTGAACATGCGCCAACGTAGGTGGCTCGAGTTGGTGAAGGACTACGATTGTGGTATAAATTACCATCCGGGAAAAGCAAACGTAGTGGCCGATGCTCTTAGTAGGAAGTCTCAATCTCAGCTGGCCACCTTTCTTACTATCGAGGAGAGTTTAATCCAAGAGTTCAGTAAGATGCGGTTGGAAGTAGTGAGAATGCCCGAGACTGTGGAAGGGATAGTAGCCACGTTGGTGATGGAACCCGACTTAAGAGCCAGAATTGTGGAAGCTCAACGGCGAGATACGTTACTAGAAAAGTTTCGCTCAGAAGTGAGGACGGGTGAACCCGGAAGTTTCCGTGAGGCAGCGGATAACGGTCTCACCTACAAGGGAAGGTTGTGTGCGCCTAAGGATGAAGGCCTGAGGATGGAAATTATGAGAGAAGCACATGAAACCCCATACGCTGCTCATCCAGGGAGCACCAAAATGTATCAAGATTTGAAAAGACAGTTTTGGTGGAACGGTATGAAAAAGCATGTTGCGGTATTTGTGGAGAGATGCCTAGCATGTCAACAAGTAAAGGCGCTACACCAACGGCCCTATGGGAAATTGCAACCCCTCGAGATTCCGGAATGGAAGTGGGAACATATTGCAATGGACTTTGTGGTAGGACTGCCAAAATCCCAGCGAGGGAACACGGTGATTTGGGTGATTATAGATCGCCTCACCAAATCTGCCCATTTTGTGCCGGTTCGTGCCACTTATGGATCCGATCAGTTGGCTAAGGTATATGTACGGGAAATTATACGCTTGCATGGAGTTCCAGCGACAATCACATCTGATCGTGATGCTAAATTCACTTCTAGATTTTGGACAAGCCTGCAGCGCGAGTTGGGGACTAAGTTGAATTTCAGTACAGCGTTCCACCCGCAAACCGACGGGCAGTCGGAGAGAACGATACAAGCATTGGAGGACATGCTACGAGCCGTGGTGCTAGATCGAGGCGTAGGTTGGGAAGAAGTGTTGCCCTTGGTAGAGTTCGCTTACAATAATAGTTACCAGGCGACTATCAAGATGGCTCCATATGAGGCCTTGTATGGAAAGAAGTGTAGATCGCCACTTTATTGGGATGAAGTGGGTGAGAGAAGAATTCTCGGACCAGACTCTGTAGAAGAGATGATAGAGATTGTCCGACAAATCCGTGGGAGGATCAAGGAGGCACAGGATCGACAGAAATCTTATGCGGATGTTCGAAGGACCGATTTACAATTCGAGGTCGGAGAAAAGGTCTTTCTGAAAGTTTCCCCTTCTAAGGGAATAACTCGTTTTGGAGTGAAGGGAAAGCTGAGACCCCGATTATTGGTCCATACGAGATTTTGGATAGAGTCGGCGTGGTAGCATACAGATTGGCCCTACCACCAAGCTTCGGAAATGTGCACAACGTTTTCCATGTGTCACAATTGAGGAAGTATGTGTATGACCCCACACACATCGTTCACCAAGAAGAAATGATGGTCCTAAATCCCGATCTAAGCTATGAGGAGAAGCCCGAGGCCATTGTGGATCGAAGAGTGCAAGAATTGAGGAATAAGTCAGTTGTTTCGGTGAAGGTACGGTGGAGGAATCATGGAGTCGAGGAGGCAACATGGGAATCAGAAGATAAGATGAGAGAGAAGTTTCCAGAACTGTTTGAGTAATCTAACAAATTTCGGGACGAAATTTTTGTTAAGGTGGGAGGAATGTAATACCCGAAAATTTGTGGAATTTTATTCTTTTAATTAAGGATGAAATTCTTTTCTATGTTTTTGTGTTTATTTGATTGTTGTGGATGTGGTATTTTTCTACCTAGGCAAATTAAATGTAATTAAATAATTAATTAAGCCATGTTTTTAAAAATCCTAATTAAAATTAAATCTCTCTCTCTCTCTCTCTCTCTCTCTCTCTCTCTCGGTTTCTCACCCCCTCCCCACTAATTTCTCAACCTCCCCCACTCCCTCTTAACCGATACATCTTTCCCTTTCCAATCTCTCCCCACATCGTTTTCTCTCCTTTCTCTCTTGCAATTGCTCTCAACACCGGTAAGCTCCCTCTCTCCTTCTCCCTCTCGGTTCTCATCTTTTTCATTCACTCCCTCTCATCATCGTCTTGAATTCCTCAAGGTGATACCCTCCTTCGTCGTGAATCGGAGTCGGAAAAGGAAGTAAAGCTTTTGCGTTTCGTTTGAACCATCCGGGGAAGGTAACCCCTAACCCTTGTTTAATTCGAAAACTCATGCATATAGGACGTTTTTGGATGGGTTAGATGTTGAGTAGGATTTGTGGCTATGTGCTTGTGTTGAACATGTTTTTGATAGTAACTGGCAGTGGGTTCCGACCCCTTTTTAACTAAGCAAACGATCTCCGTTGGGTACGAATTTTGAACTGTGTAAAGGTTAATGTGTCTTTTGTGTGGTGTGTAAATTTCAGCTTCATTGGATGTCGTATGTTTTTACTATGATTTTTACAAGTAAACTGCGCAGTTCTGCGTGTGGTGTGTTCTGGGTGATGTTTTCATGTGCAATGGTTGGGTTTCTGAGTGTTATGTTTTTGTGATGAATGTGGGTGTGTTTGGCCAAGAGATGGCTCGGGAAAATCTGTGTTTGGCTCAAGGGTTTTGTGTGGGTTGGCCGAGAGATCTAGGGTCCGGCCTAGGGCAGGCTGGTGGGAAGTTTTGAAGGGATGATCCCAGGTGTTTGGGTGTGTTTTGGGACGTAGAATGCGTGGGGGGAATGTCGTATAGGGTTTGAGAATCGGAAGTTGAAGGAAAGTGAGTGTACACGGAACCAGCGGCCGAGGTGCCGAACAGATGGCCGAGGTGCCGAACAGACGGCCGAGGTGCCGAGCATAAGATGCCGAGGTGCCGAGCAGGCGGCCGAGACGGTCGGTCGAGGTGCCGAGCCGGACGGCCGAGATGGTCGGCCGAGGTGCCGAACAGGCGGCCGAGACGGTCGGCCGAGGTGCCGAGCCGGACGGCCGAGATGGTCGGCCGAGGTGCCGAGCTGTGCCGAGACAGGTGCCGAGGGTGCCGAGCCGGACGGCCGAGATGGTCGGCCGAGGTGCCGAGCTGTGCCGAGACAGGTGCCGAGCTGTGCCGAGATAGGTGCCGAGCTATGCCGAGACAAGTGCCGAGCTGTGCCGAGACAGGTGCCGAGCTGTGCCGAGACAGGCGGCCGAGGTGCCGAGCCAGGCGGCGAGACGGTCGGCCGAGGTGCCGAGCCAGGCGGCCGAGACGGTCGGCCGAGGGTGCCGAGCCAGGCGGCCGAGATGGTCGGCCGAGGTGCCGAGCCAGGCGGCCGAGACGGTCGGCCGATGGTGCCGAGCCAGGCGGCCGAGACACCGAGCCAGGCCGAGACGCCGATCCTTTTTCCGAGCTTTTTCCGAACCTTTTCCGAGCCAAGTGAGCCGTTGCACAGTAAGGGTATGCCAGGACTTGGAGTGCTGTGTTCGGGTGTCGTGTGCGCGTTTTGGGTACGCCGTTTGCGTGCGGGGGTGTGTTTCGAACGTGTGACTTTGTGTGTTTGTTTTGTAATATGTTGTTAAGTGTATGTACGTGTAACGTGCTAGATGTTGAAGTCGTCCACGTAGGAATCATGCATTGTCGTTTAAACCTCGGTTACCCTGACTCTAATCATGATATTATTTATCTTTCAAAAAGGGTGATCTTTTTCGAGGAAAGTGTGGTTGAAGGGAACTGTTTTAAAAGCTAAGCAATCGAGGTGGGCTTTTCTACCCTACTTTTATGTGGGTTATCTTTAAATACGGACTTTGTTCCGGAAATGTTTATGGAGGTGAACTGTTTGTCTTGCCAATTATTTCGTTTTGAAACCTATCTGAAGTGGTTTACCACATATGTTTAATCGAATTCGGGTCTGTTGGGCTGCGAACCCTCAGGCTAGTGTACACGAGACTGGGTGCCATCTGAGAGCAAGTTGGCCGGTCTAGATGACCTGGGGTGTGGCCACGCCCCTTGTCATGGTTTGGATCAGATAGTGTATGATTGAGGGAATAAGGGTGGCAATATCGGAAAATGACTGCGCAGTCGAATTTATGAAATGTATTTTTGTGTACTTGGGTTATTTTCATTACACTCAAAACCCCAATGTTACACTGTTATGGCATGACAAACTATGTTTTTGGCGTGTGTCCACTGAGTGCAATAAGTACTCAGCCCTGCATGTTGTTTTCTTAATGTGCAGGTTGAGCGGCGATGGGGAGGACGGATGTTGAGCAGTTAAAGCCAAAGTGTGTTTTTATCTTTCGGATGGTGTCGTGTCGTCATACCCGGCATCATCTGTCTTTTGGGTCTTTTCCGCTGCTTGTAAACCGTCACGATGTTTTCATTTTCAAACTCTGAATACTTTAACTCAAGAATGTCGTCACAGTACTTTGTTTTGAATTGAATTTCCTTTTATTAAATGTTTTCGAGTCAAATATTCTTGTTACCCCCTTTCTTCCCCGCTTCTTTATCCCCCCCCTAGTCGCGGTCCACCGTACTTCCTATCCTTAGGAAATGCGGGCGTGACAATTTCAACCATAAAAAAGTTTATTACATACTCTTATTTTCATTCAAGAGTCAAAGATGCTTGTGTTGTATCTGAATTTGTGAACAGATAAAATTGTGAACAGATATGCAGTCATATATGCTTATGTGTTATCTGTTGTTATGTTGTATTTATTGTATATGAATTTGGTCAGGGTTATATCTAGTGTATATATAAAAATTTTGTGAATGAAGTGTGCGCATTATAAGACGAATTGTTTCTAATCTCTTAGTTATATCTGGTGTATATATATAAAATTTTTGTGAATGAAGTGTGCGCATTATAAGATGAATTGTTTCTAATCTCTTATCAAACGATTCTCACCATGGTGGACACAAGGCGGGCCAAATTGAACGGTATTTGTTTATTTTAACTATATACGATGAATTTATTACAGTGTAAGATGAAGAGATTTCACATTAAGATGAAGAAATTATATCATAAGATAAAGTTATCTGTTTTAGGATTGTTCAAATTTGTTCATTTTAACCGAAATGTTTCCGTTTCTCGGGTGGATTTATTTCATTATAAGATGAAGAAAAGTGATTACAAGATGAATTGATTCCATACTTTAATTTCTAATTTCTATTCATGCTTTAGTGTATTTTTGGTGGCGAGTTCTGATTTTTTTTTTGTTCGTTTAAATTATAAAGATGGTTATGTAGTTGGAATTTGGTCTTTGGTGAAGTGTAGATGTATTTTGGTAATGATATAATTGAACACAGGTAAAACAACAACTGCTTGTGCAAAACTTGGGGGTGGGCAATCCAGTAGGCATGACCCAAGAGTGCCACCCGTGTTTGAGGAAACGACTAGAAAGAAAAATTGAGTGTTGTCTTTGGATCACATTCTACGATAATTCAATTGATGTCTATAATATTTTTTTTACAGTTTTGGTTCAGATTTTTGGATTTCAAGAAAGCTATTCAAGAGATGAGTGATTACGG
This sequence comes from Salvia splendens, assembly GCF_004379255.2. Lineage (NCBI taxonomy): Eukaryota > Viridiplantae > Streptophyta > Magnoliopsida > Lamiales > Lamiaceae > Salvia > Salvia splendens. Next base: position 4,429,556 of record NC_056049.1, read on the forward strand.
TATAAGATGAAATGACTATGGTATAATATGAAGTTACTACTTTATTGGATGCAGTGATTTGATTCATATTTGGTTTGTTTCAAATTTGATTATTTTTTGGAAAGGTACAATTTAGAATATGAAGTTATTATATTATAAGATGAAGTAATATGAGTATAAGATGAAATTGTTACATTTTAAAATGTAATTCTTTCTTTCAACTTTGAGTCATTTCAATTTTTGATTCATTTTTCGGGGAGTTCATATTTGATTCAACTTAACTGGTGTGTTTTCAAGGCTCAGTTGACATTACAACATTATAAGATGAAGTGGTTACAATATTTGATGAAGTTATAACCTTATAAGATGTAGTGATTTGTTTCATATTTGGTTCATTTGAAATTGGGTTCATTTTTTTGGATGAAGTTATAACATTATATGATGAAGTTATAAAAGTATAAGATGCAGGTATAATATTATATAAAAAATAGCTTCGGAATAACAATGCGAAAAACTTCATTATATAGTGTAATTCAAAAACGCATTAAATTAATTGGAAAAGATGAATGGCATCAATCTTTATAAAAGTGTTAATTCATTGTCATTCCAGAGAATATAAAAGTAATAGTATAACATTGAAACAGAATATATAAAAACTTCATCATGTATGTAAAACGATGCATCACACTGAAAATGTAGTTCAACAACTTTAAAATTAAAGAAGTTCAAAAACTGGAAAATTACATCTAAAATTGATTTAAGATCAAAATTGACTCGCGACTCACGATCACAATTGAGTCAAACAACGAGCCTATCATACATGGCATTAGGGATCTTGAACTACTTTTTTTTCTGCTTCTCCTTTAACCTTTTGCGATTCCTTGCATCATGACCAAACATTATGGAAAATCAGTCGTTGCTTGTAAGATGCTTAAAACTACTATAATAATAATAAAAAAGATAATCGTATCACTGCTCCTATAAAACGGTTGATCGCAAAATATAACAAGTTCATTACTAAAACAAAACAATTCATCCCAAATGATAATCAGTTCATTACTCGAACAAAACACATAATCAGTAATCATTCGACATTCATAACAATCAAACACATAAATTACTAGATACATAAACTGTTACAATTCGACATTCAAAAATCAAACAAAATCATTGAATTTATTGAATACATTAATCACTAAAATAAGTAGTTGAATACATTAATCATTCGATAAATCTGCCATAGAACTAACTAGGATCGCTTGATTCTTCATAATTTATTGTAACTCATCAAATATTGTTCCTGAGACTCTTGATTAATCTCGGTTGAAGCATGTCCATTAGCTGCTTCATGTGTAAAATCAGTCGTCGGAGAAAGATCAATCGAGGTGCATTGACGTATTAGTAAAATCATCTCTACGCGTTTGGGGTGCTTGAATGTTCCATTGCAGCAAACCAAGATATTTAGTTATGAAGATTAAAAAATGGGTCTGCCCTGGTTCTAGCGATGGAATGGAAATGCAGATTTAATTGAGAACAAGAGATTGCAGTTTCATCGTATACAAATCTCTACTATATTTACGTGACTTGAATTAAGGAAGAAATGATAACTGCCAAAGTTGGAATGACAAAACAATCCCCCAGCTCTGATTTTCGAATTAAATTAATGGAAATATGTAATATTTGATATTAAATGCTTGAATTAATTATGACCACAAGATTATAAAAATATGTGGACAAGATTCAGTCTCTAGTTCGGTCATTAAAAATAGTTCGACATCGAATACAATCCTATATATATATATATATATATATATATATATATATATAGTCGATCAAATTAGTCATTCTTATAATAATATCTCAATTCAATTAGTCGCTCTTTAGCATAATGAATATTATGAATAATTTTTACCTCGATGACAATTTTTTCGGAATCTTCGAATTGTTCCATAAAATGCATTAGAGAGACACCACAATCATGCCTGTAACACATAAATATAAATCATTAATGTGAAAGAAAAAAAATTTATTTGACAAAAACTATGGTATGAAACACACTCATTCTATCTGTATGGATAAGTCTCTTTAATTCAATTTCTCAATGGTCATGATCAGTCTTCCACAATAACACATTTTTCCAATGCCACCCATACCAACTATATAAATAACACACATCCATCTTCTTTCTTGCATTCTGCTATTTGAAAACA